>NW_026127068.1:0-108612 GCF_943737965.1 Phodopus roborovskii | reverse complement strand
CAAATTTAGGGAAAGATTGTTTAGCAGAATGTTTAGCAGAGATATAGAAAAAACTCCTTCCATCGACCTGTTCGCTGGCAGTAATTTGAAACATCCCGTAAAATATTGGGATCTAGAGAGCTGTTTGCGTGGCCAATTTGAATTATTTTCTAGGGGAATCTAGGCTACTTTTCAGTACAAAAGTAAATAAGTCTGGGTGCATTTACAAGTGGCATTAAGTGAAAGGGTTTTAAATTTTCTATCAGGCATCCCAGTGGAGTGGTGGGGTGTATTTTCTTGTCCGGTTTATTCCCAATGGGTGGAGAGAAAGTGACCATGCAGTCTTGGAATTCAAGAGTGTGTCCACACCATAAGCGAGAATGGCAGAGCGTTATTCGAAGCCCATCAGCCCGAAAATTTTGCCAGGACCAACAGAGGCAGGAAGGACTCAGCAGTCCAAGAGCGGAGTAGATATACCGCCCTAGGCTGTATGTCTTCCACCCTTGAGGAATGTACCTGACCTTAAGGAAATGGGTTAAAATTTAAAAGGGTACCTTACCTAATTGAAGCCAGTGTGGGGTGGTATTTCCAGTGAACGGGGGATTGAGGCAACCCCTGGTATCAGAAACAGGATCTCAAGTATCTCTGGCTGGCTGCCCACCAGCAGACAGCTGCCAATGACCCTCAAGGATAGCCTGCCTGGGTTTTGGCACTAATGTTGTGCTTTTGCTGCAGCTAATGCCTAAGAAACACAAATATGAGACTCAGTGCCCATGTGGAGTTTATTGAGAGAAGGGAGAGAAAGAGGGGTAGCTGGTGGCCAACCGAAAGCAGGAGAGAGAGAGACAGAGGCCAGAGAGGGAGACCAAGAGGGAGAGCAAGAGTGAGAGGCACCCTTTGCGTGCTTGCTTTAAAAGGGTGGCTTGCACATGCATAACTGAGTCCTCTGGCAGCCAGGTAAATTTTGAGCCACCAGGTTAGGCTGACATAGCAATGACATGGCCATGAGCATCCCGCCCATTGTCGTGGGCAAGGGGGGGGCAGCTGGCTGCTAGTTCCTGACATTTCTACCTCTTATTGTTATTAAAATGGTGGGGGTTGGGCGTGGCAGGTTAGGGAATAAAGACATTGAGTTCTCGAGACTACTTCCTGCTGACTTGGGGGCTTAGATCATCTTTGGGGGATCCGAGAAAGCTGGGATGTTGCCATGTCCTGGTAGTTGGTTGTTTCATCAGAGTTCTGACAGTATGGAGCTCTGGCATCTCTTTGAGATCTGACAAGATGTTAGCAGAGCAGAGAACAAGGTTAAGTTTTTGTACATTAGGTCTAAGTACTTAATGGGAGAAATAAGGTGGGGGAGGGGATCCAAAGGAGGTCCCAGGACAAGGTTAGGAAGTCCCAAGGCCAGGAAACAGTTGACTAATAATTATTTGGAGTGGATCTGACCTGTAAATGGATCCAATTCAGCTCCCTGGAACTTAAAAGAATCCTTTGATTTTGCAAAAACATAAATATTAAGACACACTAGCAGCATACTCATGTTATAAATGATTTGGCTGAAAGAATTAACACATACAACTGGCAAATTTTTAGCACAATGAAAAGCACCTTAATTGTAAGTTTATACTTAGTTCTGATCATATAGTGGCATAATATGGTGTTTAATACTGTTAAAACTTTATTGATTAATGTTAAGTCTATAAACACTAGCAACCTTAAGATTTCCATTTTTGAAATCTGTTTTGTAACACTTGGAGCCTTGGCTGCTGCTTTAAGCTGACAAAGCTACCATCCGTCAAAAGCATCAGAGTTCTTGAGAAGGATAATATTTTACCTGAATGATTAGAGTAACAGGGACTTACTAGCTGGCAGTATGGACAGCCACCCCAGGTCCTCCACAGTTGTTGAAGTCAGAGGATTTAAGGACGTCTGCCTTCTGCTGATTGCATGAAACCTGTGGATTAGGAGCTTTTGGAAGACTTACCTAGCATTGGCCCAAGCAATGTGGAGAAATTCGATTCCACTGCCCTCTTGTCCACGGTCCTTAGAGCCCTTTGCAGCAGTTGAGATGCAAGGCAGGATTGCCCAGTGGCTAGCATTGCCACTTTTGTGGGTGGAGCTTCTTCAGTGTTCTTCAGTCTTCTTGGAGGAAATGGGTGGTACCAGCAGCTGGCCTGTCTCTCATTGGGTGTGGTGGGGAGGACCAAAGAACAAAGACGGATTGTGACTGGATCAGGACAGTATCCATAGTCTTCCCCAAAGCTCTAGGAATTCAGGGCCTTGTCACAAGCAATTGTTAGCTAAGCTAATTACCACCCCATCTTTCTTATTCTTGATACTGATTCCTGACTAAGGTAGCCCAGATCACTTTGTGTCCATACCCTTACTCCTGAAAGTATTAGCTTCTGGAAAAGAGGAGCTCCCTGATTGCATATCCAATACCACATGTTCAGTGCTCAACCACATATACACAACAAGCAGAATTGTACTCAATTGGTTTTATTGGCATGTTTGTGCATACAAATTCATTCATACATGCTTAACAAAAAAGGAATTTCAAGGGAAGAATATGTGAAGGAATGGAGAAAAGACATGAATGGGTAAATTGGTGAAATACAGTTTAAATAAAAGGCATGAGAATAAATTTTAAATAATGAAGCTGACTAGAAATATAGCTTAGAAGTCAACAGCACTGGTTGTTGTTGCAGAGGACACATGTTCCATTACCAGAAACCATGACAGCCAGCCATCTTCTGTAACTTGAGTTAAAGGGAGATGGTACCCTGTCCTACCCTTTGCAGGTACTTTGCTTAGGTGGCTTCAGAAAAACATCCTGTTATGAGTGGTTTTCCTGTTCTCACTGCTGCACCAGCCCCCAAGTAACACACAGAGGCATTGTATTAGATATAAAGTTGTTAGCCTGTTACTAGCATTTCTTATTGGTTAGCTGTGTCTTAATATTCAACCATTTCTATTAATCTAAGTATTTCCATGTGGCCTTATCTTAGCCGAGTGAGGGGCCAGCACTCTGCTCTCTTTGTATTTTACATCTTGAATCTCCTCCCTACTTCTCCCTTTGTCCTCCTAGTCTCCAATCTCACCTATCTTGCTTTGCTATTGGCCAACAGTGCTTTATTCATTAAACAATTACAACAGAACCATATTTACAGAATGACATCGTCCACCACTTCTTTGCAGGTACTGTGCACAAATGCATGGGAGCAGACAGTCATATACATTACATAAACTATATGGACTTCCATATAGATGTTTAGAATCAGAAAACACAGATATATATGATTCATAATAGTAGCAGTTATGAGGTAGTAGTAAAAGCAATTTTATAGTTGTGTTGTTGCCAGAACAGGAAGAACCAACTGTATTACAGTGACACAGCATTAGGAAACTTAGGAACAAGTTGTTTATACTAATGAGTCCTGTGGCTCAGGCTTGCCTGACACTATTTAATTGATGAGTTGTTTGTAATTTTAATCCAGACTCTGGTGGTTGTAACGAGTACGGTTTTTCTGCCTGCCACCGCTGGTCTTGTCCCACCGCCACGCCACCAGCCCCAAATAATACGCAGAGACTCTGTATTTGATACAATACTGTTGGCCCAGTTACTTGTTTCATATTGGCTAGCTCTATCATAATTATTAACCCATTTTTGTTGATCTATGTATTTCTCTTACCGGGAGCCGGCGGCATACTGCTTTCTCCAGACTCTCCATCTTGACTCCTCCTTCCTATCCTATTTCCTCCTTGTCTCCTAGTCCCTCCTATCTTCCTTTCCTATTGGCCAACAGTGCTTTATTATTAACCAGTATGAGAAACATATATACATAATGGCATCTCCCATCATCTCCTCTTTTCTGTTTAAATAAAAAGTGTTTTAACCTTAACATAGCAAAATATATAACACATCAGTTATCAAATAAGAATCACAGCTAACAATATTTAGTCCATTAACATTTAGCAAGACTAAAAGAAACTATTCTATCATCTATCCTATATTTGTGAATCTAAAGTCCTATATGTAACTTATCTTTAAACCTAACTAAGGAAAACTATAACCATAACTATTTGTCTTCAACTCCATCAAAGACCACAGAAGGATAATATATAAGCTCTAGAAATGACAGAGACATCTTGCCTTTTCAGTCACCCGAAGTTCTTCTGTAATCTTCCATCTTCAGCCCATAGGCCATAGTGTGTCTGACAGACTCTCCAGTAAAGCAGGAAACTTTAAACTGTCTTCTTGTATTGGCAGTTTGTCAGTCACTTTACTCCGTGCCCTGCATACTGTCTTTTTTTTTTTTTTTTTTTTTTTTTTTTTTTTTTTAAAAGATTTATTGATTTATTTATTTATTATGTATACTGTGGTTTGTCCTGGGTAGACAGTTTTGCATTGCTTCCAGGCAGGACACTCATTGTTTTGTGAAATAGATACCACAGGATATGTGTTTCTTCTAATCTCTCTGATTTTATGAGGGACTTACCCATGAACAGGGACCTGTGTATGAACTGAGTTCACAGACCAATGCAATGGTGGTCACAGTACAAAAAGGGAGGGGGGAAGAAGGAGTTTTGTTCCATGCTTTTATTGTAGTTGACATTAGCACTAGGAACTGCGGAAATCAATTTTTTTTTCATGATGTCATTGCTTTCACAGTTAAGTGTCCTTGGTCTTACACAATCCTTGCAGTTTTATGAGGTCCCATTTATTAATTGTTGGTCTGTTCAGGAAGTTGTCTCCTTTGCCAGTTTTCCACACTTGGTCTTGTTTTTGTTTTAGTGTGTCTGATTTTGTGTTGGGAAAATTAACACACTTGGCCTTGAGTCTTGTGCAGGTGGATGTAAATGAATCTATTTCAATTCTTCATATAAAAATTCAGTTTTACCTGCACCATTTTTGAAGGTGCTATTGTTTTGTTTTTCCATTTTTTATTTCTGAATTTCCTCATCAGAATTCAAATGTCCACCTGTATTTTGATTATATGCCGTGGTCTTTAATTCATTCCATTGTTGAACATGTTTGCTTTCTGGACAGAGCCATGCTATTCTTTTACTGTTGAGTTGTTTTACCTATGCTTTTTGTTTTTCATATGAAAATACAAACTGTATTTTCTAAGTTTTTAATGAAGTTTGTTGTAATTTTTATGGGTATTGTGGTAAATCTGTAAATTGTTGTTAGAGGGATGGCCTTTTGACTGGGTTATTGCTACTGATCATGAGCACTAGAAATCTTTACATCTGCTCATATCTTCTTCAAACTCTTTGTTCATATACTTAAAGGTGTTTCACATGCATTCCTTCACTTGCTTTATTGGAATTACTTGAACATATTTTATATTATTTGAGGCTGTTGTGATGACTGCTGTTTCCTTTATGTCTTGCTTAGGCTGTTTGTTGTTTTTACATGGAAGTACTACTATTTATTTGTTGTTTGGTTGGTTGGTTGGTTGGTTTATTGTTACTGTGCTACCTAGTCAATGTATTGAAAGTGTTTATCACCTGTTCTTCCCTTGCTGAGTTTTAATGTCGTTGATGTGTACCTGTAAGTAATAATAGTCCAGCATCTTCCTTTCCAAATTATATTCCATTGATAACTTTCAATGATTCATTGCTCTAACTAGTACTTCAATTAGAATATTGAGTAGATATAGAGTTTACAACCTTGCCTTGTTGTCCAGGTTTATCAACCTTACTTTGAATTTATCTCTCTCTCCTCTTTTATAGAGGATTATATTTACTGTTTTTTGTAGATGTACTATTACACCCTATGTCAAATGAGGCCTCCTTTATTGGATTGCACGATCTTTTTATAGTGTTCTTGGAATCTATTTGTAAGGATTTTTATTTGTTCACCTATGTTCATGAGAGAAATTGTTCTCTAATTATCTTTATATTTCCCACAGCTCTGGACATTTGTGCTGAGTTTGGTTAATGATCTCATGGTCATCAGGCAGAATTGCTATGGATTTTTGAAATTGGAATCCCCAGAAACTGTCAACCTGGTTGAAATATTCAAATTGTTAAGGGCTATCCAGAAACACAAATATCCACTGTACCATGCATTAGGTTCAAGATATATGATGTAGTAGCATCTGACATAAATTATCTATGATTATTTGAAAAAAGAGCCTGATCACATGGATATTTGTGTACCTGTGGCATCATAAAATAAATTGGGTAAAGTTACATTTGTTTTTATATCATGGGATACATTGAGGAGTACCATTTGTAACTCTTCTTTGAGTCTGGTAAAATCCAATGGCAAAACAAACTTGCACTCAGCTTTTGTTTGTTATTTATTTATTTATTTATTTATTTTTGGTTGAGAGGCTTGGAATGATTCATTTTGTTTCATTATGGGTAATAGGTCTCTATTTAATTTCTCCATGCTGTTTTCATTGAACTTTGATATGTGGTACCTACCAAGAAAAATATGTATTTCTTTACTATTCCCACTTTGGGTGAATGATGTGTTTTTAATGTATTTTCTATGGTGTTGTTGATTACTGTTATGTCCCCTTTTAATTTCTGAATTTATTAATTGTTATATTATCGCTGTATCTCTAAGTTAATTTTGATAATGTTTCGTCCATCTGTTGATTTTTCCAAAAATATGTTTTTCTTTGAATAATTTTATTTTTCTTTGTTTCTATTTTGTTAATTTTAACCCTGATTTAATAGCTTCTTGCTGTCTAATCCTCTTGGGTATATTTCCTGATCTTGTGTTTGGGGCAATATCAAATGTCATATTGGTGGAGTTTTCCTTTGATTAGGAATTGTTCTTTCCCATCTCTTTTGATTAATTTTTCTTTGAAGCCTATTTTGATAGATACAAAAATTACTCAACAAGCTTACTTGCAAACTTGCAAAGTTTACTTGAAAAAACTAGTAAATACGTTTTAAAAGTACATGGGAGAAGAAATGGAATCACTTAGAGATGGGGAGGGTCAAAGAGGAGAGTATTTTGGGAAGAAAACAAACAAGGAAGCACATAATCACACGTATATAAAGATGCCAGGATGAAACCCTATACTCTGTATTTAAACTAAACCAAAATTTAAAATTATTGGCCTTTAAGGTAGATCATTGGGAAATGGCACTTCTCACAAAACTGGACAACCTGAGTTAAATTCCAGTGACCCAAAGTGAAAGAAGCTATAACCATCTCCAGAGAGTTTCCTTGGATTGTTAAAGTCTGTGTGGTAGCACATGTGCACAGGCATGTGCTTGACAACAAAGACAAAACAAAAATAAAAACCATGTAATTAAAATTATACAAGAAAAAACATTTTAATTACAAATATGAATTAGGAATAGTACAGCTAGGTCTGAGGCAAAGAGTACTTACTGCTATTGTCAAATACCTGTGTTTATTTCCCAGTATCCATGTCTATTGACTTATAACAGCCTATAACTCCAGCTCTATGTAATCCAGTGCTCTTTTGTTTCTTCTTCAGGAAGTCATAGGCATTGTATACATTCATGCAGACACAATTCACAAAACAAAAGCAAATATTTTTATTAAAAGTTATGAAAGAATAAACTCAACAACGTATCAAGATGCAAACAGGCCAGATTAGAAAGGGAAATTGGGATAAAATCATTTTCAGAATCCAATCTAGAGGATATGAGTTAAATGTTTGAGATTCATGGTGGGGAGAATAGTCCCCAAAAGTTGTCTTCTGTTCTACAAACACACACACACACACACACACACACACCCCTCGCATGCACACACCTGCATGCTTGCACACACACTCACACACACACACACACAGACACACACACTATGTGGGAATGTCAGTACACACAACAAGGTGAGAAAGACTTGAGCGATGCTTATTAAAGTTTAATAACACTGTGCACCAGAAACACGCCTTGGTGGAGAAAAGAATAATCAGCCAGGAAATAGGAAATCCCATGCAAAAATTATTGTACATGACAGACACAATGCAAACATTTTCCCCCACTGGCAAGAAATTGCAAAAAAAAAAAAAAAAAAAAAAAAAAAAATCCTTAGGGCAAGGCTTGAAGAGTAGGAAGACAATTAGGACACATGGGGTATTTTGTTCATCATTTTGAGGGATACATAAAAAGATGTTTCTTGCAGTGGTTTTTTGTTTGCTTTTCCAGACTTGTTTTCTCTCTGAATCTCAGGTTGTCCTGAAGATCATTTTGTTGACCAAACTAGCCTCAAATAGAAAGAATTCCCTCTGCCTCCTGAGTGCTGGAATTAAAAGGCCTGTGTCACCACACTTACAGCTAGAGTCCTTTATAACATTTTATAATATGAATGTTTTGTAAATAACAGGGGAAATGATAACACACAGAAAAGTATGTGCTGCCTAATAATGATTGATTTATTGGAGTCTCCCTCCCCCTAGGCAACCTGCCCCTATTCCTACTCCCAAAATCTCCTCTTCCTGCCCTGGTGGTTTCTCCTTAGCACCTGACTGTCACTCCATACAAGTCCTCTCCAGGGCCAGTATCTTCTTCTTATGAAACCTTTCCATGTCACAGGCTTCTCTAAAGCTCAGGTTCCTTCCAAGCCCTGGAATCGATCTTCTCTGCTTTCTATAGAAAACCTTCCCTTGCCTCCTGGACTTGTCTTTCAGAAATGAACACTTTACAATGACATCTCAAAGGCTGTTAAAGTTTAGATTGCTACGCCATGCATTCATTAAATGACCCTATAAAGACTGTGCATGCAGAGGCTACAAGGACCTGGGGCAATGAAACCTCCATGAATCCAGTTTCTATGGCCACAACTGCAGAGCCTAGTTCTAAACTGCTCCCTTTTTATAAGCAAGTAACTCCTGCCAGTTTTCTCTCTCTTTCTATTGCTGCCACCAATAGGTAAACACGTACCCTTTCCTTCACTCCCTTTTTCAATAAACACCTGTAGGTTTGTTGAGTTTGTTTGATTCATAAACTGAGGACAGTCTAAGCAACATAGATAGACTCTCTCAAAACAGAAAAAATCAAAAAAACAAGGAAATGTGAGAAGCACAGTGACACACACTTGCAACCCAGCACTTAGGACGTAGAGGTGGATGCAGGAGAATGAGGCCTGTAAGATACTCTTTTGCTAATAGAGATTTCAAGATCAGTGTTCACTACACGAAATCTTGTGTACAGAGGGAAAGAACCCACAGACAAGCACAAAAACTGCAGACAAAAACAGAACAAATCAAAACCTTATTATCTATGATACATATAATTAGACACCAGAATTTAACACGCTGTAACCTAAATATTTTGAAAATGTAAAGATATTTCAATTGGGAGAGTATTTTCCTACTGGAAAAAAAGATGCGCGGACACCTTTAAATAGGAACAAAACATATATAAGATACATACACACACAACACAGAGAAATCCTCTAAAGTGTTTAAGAAAAAAATCAATCCCTAACCCTGACATGTATATGACAAGTGTCATCTTTCTCTACAAGTTCAGTTTAAAATTGAGTAGTTGGTACATATAATCAAGATCCAGCAAACTCAGCTACCACAAAAACTAAGACAGTAAAGTTATAGGCAGGAATTCCAGATGAGCAATGCGATCAACTCAAGAACTAAAAGAAAATTTAAAATTCAGGTAAGCACTTTGAATGTCAGTCAGGCAAAGAGTTGAATCCTCACATCCTCCCTCTACTCCAAATTGCCTTTTGACAAAGACAGGTCAATAAGTGAAATACATTTACCCACTTATCGGCTTAGCCTCCAATCTTTAAATTCAATGTCTACTTATCTTGGGTATGGGTATGGTGGATATCTCTTTGTTCTCTAGCCTCAATGTTAGGATAAAACTAAAAGGTGATCATGCATGGGGGCCATGGGAAATTCCACCGTAGGTGTGGGCGTCCAAAGTGGGGTACAAACATGAATCCGGCACACCCCCCTTATCGAGCCTCTAATGGCAGCTTTTTAAAGGCAGAGTCTAAATTCAGAGGAAAGCTTCCTTTATTTACCCTGAGGTTGGGGAACAGAATGGTGCTACCTGCAACTCACTGTTATGGCTGAAGCTTCACTCAATCCTCCTTATATACCTACTCAAGGAACAGATGCTTGAGGTATACAGAATAGCAGCTAAGGGAAAACATCTCTACCCACACCTCTGCTAAGTCCACCAACACCTGACTTCCCAACCACACATTGTCCCTTGCCAGCAGGAAGAAGCCAGACTCAGACCAATGTGCCAACATCAGGGACTCAGTGTTGTTTAGGTCGAAGCCCTGCTGGCTTCTATTTGTATACAAATGATGCGATTATTTGGTTGCCCACTCCCAAGCAGCTGTGTATCTTCTATTCAACTGGTCCTGTCACTTAGGCTGTAAGAACCAATCAGATCCTCTAGTGGAACCACCATTTGGGGGTGGGGTTCTTGTGAATCCAGGCTTTCTTCTCAGATCATATCATGAAGTTATTTCTTAGGCACTGCGTTTGGTTCTATGTACATGAACAGAAATTGGAGAACCATGGGGTGGACCCTCTCTCCTTCCCAATCTGTCTGTAACTCTCTCACTCTCCCTCACTCAATTTCACACTCCCTTTCCATCTCTCTGTCCCTCACTTCTCTCTCCTATGTTGCACATCCAATCAGAAGGCAGAAGGACAGTGACTGCATCCTTCTGAGCTGGAACGCCTCCACAGGTCTTTATTATCATCTGTGTAAGTTGTTCCCCAATAATATCCTCATTTATCATTTGTGTTTGGTCTAGTACACTTATTAACACCACATTTGCACGTGAATTTATTTTATTTATTAAGACTAAAATCAAGTATTATGTCTAACATGTTCACAAAATTCTTTACATGATATGGGTTTTCTCTTCCATGAGTTCTTCCCTATTACCTGATATGATGATAAAAAAGGACTTAAAATGTGTACAGGATTAGAGAAACAGATGAACAAAATTATGCAATGTTCATTACCATGACCTATCAGTTTTCTTAGAACATACTGTAGTTCCCCCTACTGCAGGGATTTACTGCAGTGTAGTATGAAAATACATACTGTATTTTCAAGGGAACCTTATTTTCAAAAACCATGAACAGTCACAAACTCACACACTGACATCACATAATTAAAATTAAATCAAATCTCTAAACAGATTTTCATATGTGAACATTTTCTCTTGTGAGCACTCATACCTGTATCCCATGTGTTAAGGGTCTTAAATTCTTCAAAGATTTCCTACAATATGAATTGCTTCATGTAAAGAAAGCAAGCATAAAGGATTGGGATTAGAGAAAACAATTCCTCTGAATGAGGATTTTATGTAAGTAAAGACAAGTGTTAAGAGGAAACAGGATTCCCTAATCAGTGAATTCCTAGGACATTTGTCCAAATGCGTTTGCATTAGAGAACAAAACAGAGACATTGGAGTGCTTGAACTGATTGTTCACACTTGTCACATATTTTTATGGCCAGATTCCTATGTAACTGAATGTGTTTTGGCTGAAAATTGTACCAGTTCTTTCTAGTAAGACTCATTTCCATAAGTTTTCTTAGGCCCTCAAAGATCATTGGATAAGCAAAGTTCACAACTTTGAGAAAATGTGTACATATACAGGGTTTCTATGGTATTTTTGTGATTATAAAGACTAATGGTACATAGAGAGGGTTACATTCAGTGTCTTTCAAGTGTACATTCTTTTATGATTTAAGAGAGTTGTGGGATGTGCAAAGGCTTTACCACATTGATGGCATTCATATGGTTTCTCTCCAATATATATTCCTATATGACTTTTAAGCACATCATGTGTTGTGAAAGCTTTACAGCATTGTTGACATTCCTAACGTCTCTCTCCACTATGTGTTCTTTTATGACGTACCAGATGGATGTGTTGTGAAAAAGCTTTACCACATTGTTTACACACATAGTGTTTCTCTCCAGTATGTGTTCTATTATGGCTTTTAAGCTGAGAATTAGTTGAAAATGCTTTACCACATTGATTACATTCATATGGTCTCTCTCCAGTGTGTGTTCTTTTATGACATACCAGATCGTTGTGTTGTGAAAAAGCTTTACCACATTGATTACACACATAGGGATTCTCTCCAGTATGTGTTCTATTATGGCTTTTAAGGTGACAATTACTTGAAAATGCTTTACCACACTGATTACACTCATAGATTTTCTCTACTATGTATGCTTTTTCATGGAGTTGTAGGAAACTGTGACATGCAAAGAATTCTCTATACTGAAGACTTCCATAAGGTTTCTTTGCAGTTTCTATTTTTACATGCCTTTGAAGATGCCTGTAACATACAAAGGTTTTCACACATTCATTGCGTACATTCACAGGATTCACTCCCTTATGGTTTCCTTCATTCCTGCAAATATATGTAGAATATATAAAATTTTACCACATGCATGATACTAAAGAAACAGTACATATGTAAAATAAATTGATAATTTGTGCCTAATTGTAACCAGAATCAGATCTTGAGTTTTACATTCATAATGCTTACCTCATGAAGTATTGTTGTTTTCATTGAAGATACCTGTTGTTCACAGTAAGAGCCTTTATTTCATGGCACATATTTATGGCATCTATTTACATGAGATTTCTCACATAATTGAAATGAACTGGACCAACTCAGGGCTTTGACATAATTATTGCATTTATCAGTTTTTCCATAGTATAAATCATACTACATAGGCAGAATATACCAGTACAAATGGAAGCTTTCAAGCATACCATTTGTCATAGGGATTTACTGCAGTGTGAGTTTGTTGATATCATTCAGATGATGTAGGAATACTGATGATTTTTAAACTTGTTTCACACTCAACAAATATACTAAAAGTGGGGACTACAAATTATCTTTCATTTCTTTTCACTGTCCTAAGATAGAGATGTATGTTGCTCCTTTGCATAATCTAAATTCACCTGGCTTGCGTTTTTTGTAGGTTTTCTGATATAGAATGTCTCTGTGTAGACCTGGCTAGCATGGAACTCATTTTGTAGACCAGACTTGTCACAAACTTAAGGAGTCCACCTTTCCCTTCTTCATGAATGCTGGAAATAAAGGCATGGGCAACAACTACCTGACTCAAAATATAATATACTTATTAAAGTAAGATTAACAAATAAAAGGTTTACATATTGCATCCACACACTTTAACCTTCTTTTCCTCACAGACATGTGATATAGGGATTAAGAGTTCTCCACAACAACCTTCTTGATACTCATGAACTGACACTTTCAATAAACAGAAAAGTCACAAATATAAAAGTAATTCTTGCTTAACTATAGACTTTTTTTCTTACAAGGTATTGCACATATATTTATCACCTATGCAATATGTATACTGTTTAAAATATCTGTATACTATGAAACTAAACAGACTGGCATATCTACAGCATAGACCTCAGGGTGCTATAATTAAAAAGGTTGTATCTGTTAAGGCATTGTTTCCTTCTCATTTTAAATGAATGCCTTGCAAACACAGAAAACCTACTTTTCACTGAGGTACATGGTTCTGTGAGAAAATAAGAATCATCACTATACTTTAAGCTGTGCTTATTTTCACTGTTGCTCTTCTTAATCTTTTTAATTTTTTAACTGTGGCTCTTCAATAAAATATTCAGGATATATTAAAATATCTTCATAGCCAAATTTGCATGAATTTGCACTTGAAATTTTACCTTCTATGTCTTCTAGAAATTTGGCAATGATCCTCCATATTATGGTCATCCCAAATGTAGCCTGAAATAACAGATAATATATGATGTATTTTTGCAAATTGTACGAAATTTAAGTATCAACTTCAATGATCCTTGGAACCATGCCTCACTCACCCATTTTTTCTTTTTCTCAAACAAAATTACAGAATAGTATCAATAATCAAGAAATGGTCCCATATTATAAATCATGATGGAAATTTCAGTCTTACCTATAGCAGTGAGGTTCCTGTAGGTGTCCAGCATCACATCTCTGTAGACACTTTTGAGAAGGATTTAGCAAAGCCCACTCTTCCTCAGTGAAGTAGATGTGCACAACGTCATAGCTCACTGCATCCTAAAATAACACATACATGGGTGACAAAGAAGTATAATACTCACATTGTAATTTAAACTTCTTTGACATTATAGTCATATAATTCTGGTGCTTCCCTCACTTATTTTACACATGGACATTATAATGTGTTCACCCAGTCACATTAGAAGTAAACTGAATAAGAGGTACACATGCACCATTTCTTGGCCATTTAAGTAGCATATAGCCCTGAGAAAGAAATCCCAATAAACAGACATAAAGGGAGAGGCAAGTTACCAGAACAACACTACTGAGAACACATCAGAAATAATTTGTATGATAGGGAAAGCCTATCATAGAAATAACCAAGGCCGTAGAACCAACATATGTGTTTGTTAGGTTTTCATTGCTCTTAAGAGACACTATGGACCAGGGCAACACTTTCAAAGAAAACATTTAATTGAAGTGTCACACTTAAAATTTCAGAGTTTCTGTTATGGCAGGGAACATGACATCATGCAAGCTGCTTCAGTCCTCAAGGTTAGAGTCCTTACAGCATGACTCAGAGGCAACAGGGAGTTGTCTGTCACACTGGGCATCATTCTGAGACTAAGAATCATCAATGCCTGACCCTACAGTGATGTGCTTACTCTAACAGGATAAAGCCCTCTAAACTCAGGTCATCCCCAAGTAGAATATGTGCTGAGTCACCTTCAAACCCATTGTTCTTTTTGGGCAAAAGAGTAAATGTGATTTCCAGATTGAAAACAACATGAATAAAACAGAGTTCATAAATAAAAAATTAAAAAAATAATCATTGAGAACATGATGCATTAGTATGCATATTCTGTATATGATAAATTTGCAACATGACTTGAATACAGTGCAAACTATATTCCTGACACCCTCTAAAATGATATCTGATTACAAAAATTCATGCAAATGGGAATCAGTTAGAATCGCAATAGGATTATGAAAAACATAGTACATATATTGACACAGCATGGCTTCCCTACCTACAACAACCATGCAGTGATTCAGTGATTGAGAGGTATACAATATTAGGGAAAGAACAAAGGGGAGGAAGAGAAAAAGAAAAGAACAATAAGAGTTAAATAGTGTCAACTTTTTGTCAAAAAACCAAGAGAAACTCATCCAGGTAAACTGAGATCTTGTGCAATGTTACCCAGCTACACATGATTCTATGTGTTCAGAACTTAAATACACAGACTCTAACAAAATTAACTCAAAAGGATGCCTAAACTGTTCTCCTTCTGACCCTCCATCTACTGATATTTGTTTCAAAGAGAGACACCGCATAGTCTAGATCTCTGTGCAAATGGGGTTAATATTCTGCGACCATTCAGAGAATTATATTTTAATTTAATGAACAATGTTACAAATTAATGAGTTCTGTTTATTAAATATATCCGAAAAAATAAGGGGCATCCACAAATCAAGTTTTTAAGAAGCTTGGTCCCAAAAAACCCACTGAGGATATAGAGTCACTTAATTTAAGAAGGGGTAATCAAGAGGACATAAGGACATTGCCCACAGACTTAAGAAATAAATAAAGAAATATGTCTGTAATGACAAATTGTGTTCATTTCTGTCTAAAGAACAAACAGGAGAGAAACTACAACAGATGGTTACAGATGGTTATTTTGGTGTTACTTTATTTTATTTTTGAGGAAATTAAATGGTGACAGGATACTGCAAGTTGGGCCAGTAAGGCAATATAAGCTTTCAACAGAAAATATAGCACCATAATTACTTCATAGTCCTGGAGGAATATGAAAAAGCAGGTCATAATTTACTGACGGGTTCTGAGGGAGAAGTGTCAGAAGATGAGAAAAGAAGGGAAGGCAAAACCAAGAAATGTTGAAAGCTGGGATAGGGAGGTATTGCTTAAGCCATGCCATATTCTAAGTATGTATTTTATGAGGAATAGCTTCTTGTATACTACTTCCAACAGGAAATGGAAGGAAATGGGAGATTCTAGGAAGTCAGCAGGAGTTACCATTCAATGGGACAAACTCAGGAGAAAGATACTCAAAAAGTACAGTCCAAGGGGAACACAGGGATTCCCAAAAACATTACCAACTAAGCCCACAGTGGCCAATGGCCTACTAACCACAGCTCCATGTGGTGGGAAGAGTTGTGTTATCAGGATCTGAAACAACCCCTCCACAAAGACACTGGCCCCAGATAATTGCATTTTCTCCCAAGCATCTTCCTTGTTTTAAAGAGGAGTGCTACTTTATTCTCAATAGCTCAGGACCTGGTGGAAAAATCCTAATATCTAGAAACCCTGGGTGTTATTGGCTCTGGGTTTCAGAAGAATCTATGTCCATTCTCCATGAATGAAAACCTAAACAGAAAGTCTTGCTTGCTTTGTCCAGCTCTCAACACATCACTGTTTTCTTTTCAAATAGTGGTCACCTGGGCTCATCTTGCCCACATGACAGAGCTATGATTTTTCTCTAGAAGAAAATAGATGTTTATGGCACATCAGCACCTAATGCTCATTGGAACCCATTAAGGCACCCTTGTACAACTTGTAAAAGCCCTACTCAAAGTTATGGAGGTGGACCTTGGCGGTTTGTAAATCATTGGTTTCTCCATTGCTATGGTTTGGATCCAAATATCTGGAGTATCCTGGGGAACAAATTTGTATTTTATCATCCTATTCTGTAACATGCCTGGTTAGCACACAACTCATTTTTTTTTTTTTTTTTTAAATTTGGGGATAGCACTATCTCAGCTAAATATTTTTTCGTGAGTCACTATATTGCAAGAATTGGTAAATCCTTTATATCAACAATTCCACTCCTCTACATCACAGCTCAGTGGGAGAATGTAATCCAATACAAGAATGCCATTTACAGATGTTAGTATTTTCCATTAGTTTTAAACTATCCCTTAGGAAACAGAGGCAGGAAGTTCTCTATGAGATTGGGGCTAGCTTGCTCCACATAGAAAATTCCAGATCATGCTATAACACAAACAATACACACACACACACACACACAAACACACACACACACACACACACACACACACACACACACACACACACACACACACACATATATATATATGGTAAATTAAGAAAAAGAATGCCATTTAGAGCATACATAAAATTCACAAAATTAACTACAAATGTACATACTCCCTTAGCCTAGAGACAAGAAGGAGGGTTTGGGCCAAACCCAAATGACTTGACAGATTTTGATGAGTCCTCCTAAAGAACTCAGCCTCCTAGAGTAATGTATGGGGGATGGGATGGTGAGGTCACTGGGGGAAATAGGAGGATGGGAGGGAGAGGGATCTGGGATCGATAAGTAAATTAAGACCTTTTTATTTATTTTTTAACAACAGAAGAAAAGATATTTTGATGGAAAAAAAATGATAATAACTCCGCATGGATCTGACCCTTAAATGTTAGATGTGAAGGGCAGAACTTCTGGAAGGCACTGCACAAACTGAACCTCTCCTTCTTTGGTAACTAGCCATCCATGTGCACCAAAAGCATAATGGAGCTGACTACAAAGAACTTTATTCCCCGTGGTGCATATTCGAAATCCTTTCCTCAGAAGCAGCCCACATGGAAAAGCAATCCTGTTTTGCACCCTTGTTGGGGAAGCTGCCAGAACCAAAATGGGCCTAACAGATCACTGAATGTGGCAGCACATTCCAGCCCAGCCTCCTCAGGGAGGGCCTGCAAAACAGACCTTAATGACTCACCATCCCACCCTCCCAATCCTGTCACTCACCATGCTGAAGCTTCTGTTCTCCTCCATTCCCCACAGCAGCACTCACAGAGCAGCAATCAATCCTCTGGTGGCTATTCTGATATAAAAGCAAGCCTGCAGCATGACTCCAGGAAGTCTCCTTTCAGACATGAGACTGGTGGGTTGGCTCAGTGTACCTGATTGGCTAGTGTGGCTTGATTGACAAGAGCTCTTCCTCAAGGGTACAGTGTGCTTAAAGACTGAGCAATCCCAGCATCTCCTTTGGCCCTGGATTTTACTCCATACCTAGACATTTCAGAGATCTTCTCAAATAGGAACTTATTTGGTGTTTGGTTTTTTTTTTTTTTTTTTTTTGAGACAGAATTTCCCAGTGTGGCTCCTGCCATCCTATGCCTTGTTCAGTAACTGTGCCGGTGAATGCCTTCCTAATTATTAATATTAATCTTGTTCTTGTTTTCTTGTAGCTTTTTTTGATTAACTGTCTAATATTTATTTATTTATTTATTTATTTATTTATTTATTTTGGTCTTTGATATAGAGTTTCCCTTTGTGGCTCTGCTGTCCTGGGACTTACTCTGTGTACCAGGCTGTCCTCAAACTCAGAGATATCCACTTCCATCTACTTCCTGAGTGCTGTAATCAAAGGCAAAAGCCACCACTGCCTAGTCAGACACAGATTTCAATGTCACTTACCAATGTCACCAATAGAAGACCCAGATCTGTTCCTGCAGTGCACAAGTACAAACTTTTTCTCCCTCCATGCAATGTGCAGAGCTTGCACAGATCATTACATGAGGCAGACTGAAACGATGCTGTTCTTCAACCATAAACATATCTAAACAAAAACAAACTTGCTTTAAAAATAGAGTTTGGACCTATGCATTAGATAGCCATAGATGACAGGCCATGGTGGAGCACACCTTTAATCCCAGCACTTGGGAGACATAATCAGGTGCATCTCTGTAATTTCTTGGCTGCCCCAGGCTACACCAGATTGATCCAGTCTAAAAGAGAAAGAGAGACAAGTGGTGCCTCATTCCTTTATCCCTGAACTTGGGAGGTAGAAATGGTTGGAGGAGAGAGAAATATAAGGGGGAAGAAGACAAAAGTTCATTGTTTTCTGAGGGAAGAATCCTGGGGTCAGAATAGCCCAGCCCTTTGGTCTGAGGATTCAGTAGAAGTGAGAGCTAGGGCTTGGCTGCTCTGTTTCTCTGATCTTTCATCATTAATTGCATATCTGAATACAGGATTTGATTATTAAGAATAGCTAGAAGTAGCGTTACAATTTCAAGTGCAGTGTGTGAAAGCTAAACTGTAGTGTACAATACTAGAATTTATGGCAATAATATTGATTGTACTAATCTTTACCATTTTATCAAGTTTATTGCTATATTTTTTATGTATGAGTTTGAGAGAAAATGGCTTGTGCAAGTATAAAGGTTATGGGATGTAGATAATTATGTGAAGTTGAATGTCAGTATCTCAACTCTGTTCATCCCCCAAAAGATGTGCTGAGTCTCTTGCCAAGATACACAACATGTTTTATCTGATGAGCCAAAACTCTTCCACAGATTAACAATAAAAGCAAAATAAAGAAAGAACTAAATAATGGTCTTTGGGAACATGAAGTATCAGAATTAAAGATGCTATATATGGTAATTTTGTAACATGAAATGAATACAATCCAATGACAATGAACAACAATTAATAACAAAATGCAGATTACAGAGGCACAGTAACATTTTTTTTTAGAAATACTCAGAAAGCTCTGTGGAATTATGAAAACACGATACACAAACTGACATAATATGACTTTTATACTTACCAAAAAGCAACAACAATAAAATAAGTATATTATTTGTAAAAGAATAAAAGAGATAGGGAGAATAACCCAAGAGCAAAGGTCAAAATATATCAACAATTAATATAAAGTACAAATGAAATTTAGCCAAAAAAATTGTGATCTTGACCAATGTTATCCAAATACCTATGAATCCAAGAGTAAAGAGATTAAATAAACACAGACTTCAACACCCCAATTAAATCAGGTCAAAGTGACCCTTCAACACTTTTGACCCTGCAGCTATGGATATCTATTCCAAAGATAGGATGTCCCTGCTCTAGAGCTCTCTATGCAAAAGGACCTTATCTTCTACTATGGCTCTGTAGACCTTTATGCCCCTTTATGGATTCAGGTAAACCAAGCCCCACTGATGCCCATTCCACAAACAACATGGGAGAATAATTTAAAATCTGCTTCCTGCCAAGTGATTTATAGCCCAAGATGAAGACCTTCACCTAACTCCCTACCCCAAACCATACACATATGAGAAATCCCTGCAGAACAAAGACTCATTTTGTACTCTAGAATTAAACTTCACTCAACACAGTATTGGAATTCTTGGTAGCAGAGAATTAAAAACATTATAATCTTGTATTGCTGAGAGACATCCACATCACCATTTTTTACTACTTTCTAAAATATTTATAAGGCAAACTTGAACGT
Organism: Phodopus roborovskii; assembly: GCF_943737965.1. Lineage (NCBI taxonomy): Eukaryota > Metazoa > Chordata > Mammalia > Rodentia > Cricetidae > Phodopus > Phodopus roborovskii. The sequence continues at coordinate 88,365 of NW_026127068.1, read as the reverse complement.
GGAATGGAATATTCAGAACTTCAAGAAATCAGACCTTCAGTTTTCCAGTGTCAGCCCCCACTGCACACCAACAACAGTGCATTCATGTGCACACTGGAAAGTTATATAATAAACAGCACATCTTCCCATGCCAGGGCTGCAGAGTCTCCCCCAAGCCAAGAAACACATGGAGAGGACGGCTCAACAGACAAGAGTAACTGCCCAGCTCACCACATGGACCAAAAGAACACTAGTCTGTCTCATGGTCCACACAAATTTTGCAGAAATGACATCTGAGCAGATCTGCTTTGAAAACCCTACACTCAGAATGATGTAACCTGTGTTCTTCCTTACAACTTGATAGATCAGAAGGAAAAGAGAATCATGGAAAGAAAACTTTTCAGAGTCTAGCATTGCCTGTGATCACCCAGTTGGACCTAAAATTTTGCAGCCCACTGCCAGGGAATCAGAAATCAATGACTCAGTTTGTACAGTCCTTGTAGCTCTGCACTACCCACCCAGCAGAAGAATGTTTTAGTAAACATTCTTCTACTGTACTGGAAGTCAAGCTGCTCATTATGATAATCACACTGTCCTTTGTCTGCACATTTTGTTACACACTCATTGTTCCTGGCCAGTAACCATTGACGTCATAGCTGGGAAATACTGCAGCCAAATGTATGCCACCTTCCAATATTCACTGTGTTTAATGTTAAACTCCTGTTTAAGAAAACCAGGCTGTGAATTAGAGAACATTGAGTAATCATGGTAGGGTTTGTGGGCCGAAAAGTACATGTGGATATGATGTAGTTATGATCTAAAAAAAATATTTTGAAAAGCTGAAAATAGCTTCATGGCCAGAGACTAGGGGTTTTAATTAGAGCACTCTAAGGATTTCTCCAACATTTTCTCTCAGACTGTACATCCAAACCCACAAAAAAATAACAATCCTGTTACATAGTCCTGAAGAGTTCACTGAGACTGGTTTTGCCTGAATACTGTAATTTTAGCAAATTGTATACATAATAAGGTCTCTACGCTATCCAGAATCTTGATAGCTCTCATCTGTTGATTCCAAGAAACTGCCCACCAAGACAATTATGGATTATCTAGGAACGATTACCTAATTCCACATTGCTCACCTCAACTACTGTTGAAGAAGGAAATCTCAGCTTCCATCCTGCCTCTCCCTTTCTTCACTGTGACTCCACCAGTATCCAAGTGGGACATGAACTCAATCATTGCACAAATCCCTCTTCATTTATAAGACCCCACAATAATCAAAGATCTTGGGAGTTCACCCATTTTCTGGTCTATTTTCCTTCTCCCTGACCAGGCAAGGGCCCAACTGGAACGAAGTGTAGGATTTTCTTCCCAACACTGTACAGGAGAAGCAGGATTGGGAGTTCAAAACAATTCTAAATTACACAGCATAAGACAAGCCACAGTTAGAAGACATTTTGCTCTACACAGAAATAAATAATCAGCATTACTTGAGAAAAGGAATGAAATAAGTAAAATCTAAGAAACATAGGAGTGCAAAAAAATAGAGATAAAAACAGTAATATGTTTAAAGAAGACATTTAAAAAGATAACCAATACCTGGGTGGTGGTGGCAAATGCATTTAATGCTGGTGCTCAGGAGGCATATGGAAGCTTATCTCTGTGAGTTCAAACCACCCTGTTCTACAAGATATAGTTGTGGGACAGGCAGCAGAGCCAAAAAGAAATGGGGTCTCCAAAAAACAATAAAGTAAAACACAGGAAAACAAAACAAAAAAATCAATGCTACAAAGAGTTGGTTTTTTGAGAAAATTAATAAGGTAGACAAACTTTTATCCAAACCTACGAAAAAGCATAAAGAGAATATGGAAATTAACAAAATCAGAAAAAAAAATGTGGTATGTAACAATAGACACTGAGGAAATCCAGACAATTTTAAGGTCATATTTTGAAAACCTATACTCCACAAGATTTGAAAATTCAAAGGATATTTACAAATTACTGGATAACTATTATTTACCAAAATTAAATCAAGAATAGACATATAACAACTAACAAAGTAGGAGTAATAAAGAAAAGCCTTCCAACATAAAAAAATCCCAGAGCTAGATGTCTTCTTCAGTGAAGAATTCTACCAAAAATTTATGGAAAAGCTATATTAATACTCCTGAAATTGTTGCACACAATAGAAACAGAAGGTACATTAACAAACTCTTTTTTGAGGCTATAATCACCTTGATTCCCATCCACACAACGACACAAATAAGAGAGAAAATTACAGACCAATATCCCTCGTGTACATTGATGCAAAAATACTAAAGAAAATACAGGAGGACCGAATCTAAGAATATATCAGAGAAATCATCTACCATGATCAAGTAGGCTTCATCTCTGGCTTGCAGGGATGGATTCACATAGGAAAATATATCAAATATATCACTATATAAACAAACTGAAAATGAAAAGACACATGATCATCTCCCTCAACAGTCCTTACTCACCCTCAACATTAATGCTCTTAACTCACCTATAAAAAGACACAGGCTAACAGAACGTATACGAAGACAGAATCCATCCTTCTGCTGCATACAAGAAACACATCTTAGCTTCAAAGATAGACATTACCTCAGGGTAAAGGGTTGGGAAAAGATTTTCCATTCAAATGGAAATAAGAACCAAGCAGGCGTAGATATCCTAATATCTAACAAGTTAGACTTCAAACCAAAATTAGTCAAAAGAGATGAAGACGGTCATTTCACATTCACCTCAGCAGAAATCCATCAACACAAAGTCTCAATTCTGAACATCTATGCCCCTAATACAAAGTCACCCACATTCGTAAAAGAAACACTACTAAAACTCAAAGCTCATATAAAACCTCACACACTTATAGTGAGAGAGAAACTATCTCTTTATTCATTCATTTTTTGTTCAAATCTATGATTAAGAACTCAATGTCTATTCAGTATTGAGCAATCATTTAGGCTTCACGCATAAAACACCATCCACTTGTTTAATGTTTATTCATTTAATTATGAAAATCTGTCATTATGTATTCAGTGATCACTGGAGTTTTGAGCCTCCTTAGGGGAGACCGTTGTACCAGACCATCACATAATCTAATACTACACTTGCTTCCTTAACTGTTAAACTAGGATATTAGGTAATAATTCATCATTTAATTGACATATTTACAATACAGGTAATGTTATGGACCATAAGTCCCTTTTGGAGTCAAATTGTGAGAGTTGATGATGTAATATCATCTCATTACTTCATCATTTAGCTGTGTAAATAGATCTTTACATCAGCGATAGGTTTAGGACTTTGGTGCCATCTCGTCAGTGTTACTATAAAAGGCCCACTAATTAATTTTCACTTTAATTTTTTAAAAACATCATTATTCCAGGAAGAGATCATTCTGACTACTCCATGTGGGATTTAAGTGTGCACCACCATGTCATTTTTCAATCATTTTTCATTATATATTAATTATTTAAATCGATGAAGATGTTGTTCTTCTTGACGGGAGTCGGGCCATTCCTACATGGTAGTTAATCACGTGGCATTATTTAATCATCTAAGTACTACTTCCTTGACAATCACTGGAGTATAGTTCCATCTTTTAAAAGTTAAGTATGGAGGACTATCCAATTTTTAACTTACTTGATTGCGTAAGTAATGATGGTGTCATCCCTCATGTGGCTGTTGTGGGATTGACAGAGCAGGAGATCGGTACCAGAAGCAGTGCCCAGGGAATGGGGCACACTGCCTTATGCAGTGATTACTGATTACGTAATAGTAGATTTTTAACAATCGAATGATTACACGAAACTGTACTGTTTCACATCATCAGTTTCTGAGAGTTTGCAACAGAACTGACCCATGAAGGACACAGTGACCACTGATTTTAAAAATGGAATAACTGAATAATCTCCTGATCAGGGAATCTCATCTAATGAACTCTGTCGGGCTGATAACATGACACACCACCAACAATTAATCACTCTAAATAACCATATTAGAAAGCAGGATACAGGACTTAATAGAGAAAAGTCAATTGAGGAATCCAAAATGACTGAAAGAAACATAAGACACTGCTCAAAATCCTTAATCATCAGCCTAATGCAAATCTACACAACTCTGAGAAACCATGGGATCAAGCTCCTCTAAAGGTAAGAGGATGAAGAGGAGTTTATTTTATTTTCAAGAAAGGGAAAAGGATTATGGTAGAGGCGATTAACTGTATTGTTTCCATTCTAGAAATTAGCAAATTGAAGAATTGAAAACAAGAGTAAAATACTCATCATTGTACTTGAATGGCACAATGATTCTTTCTTTTTCATGCTTATGTCACTATAGGCATGTTGTAGCTTGAGAGACGGGTAAATATGTAGAACTCAAAAGAAAGAGCCCTGCTTTGTTTTTGTGAGAAACTCAATGAGGCTGTAGGGTTAGTTCACCGGTGGGTATGCTACTTTTAGCATGTGGAAGGGGCACTAGAATGTGACAGAATGTTGGTTCATAAATGTTGCCTGGCAACCCTGCTTGCATACTGTATCCTGGTAGCATGGGCCAAGGACCAGAGAGCAGCTTCGAGAAAGAATTGTCATGGGACATTACAGTCTCCCTAGATAACTATCTCCAAAAACTTTCAATGACAGCATTTGATTCGCCTAACCAAGTCACAGCCAAATCTCTGGAAGTGTGCCTACAGCTTTTACTAGTTACCAAATTCAAGATTACCTAATCATGAGAGAGCATCGTCTGTGGACAAACAGTTCAAAGTCTTCTGTTTATGAATTCTCTCTCCTAACAAGTAATATTATGGACACAAAGATAATAAGACTCACATTTATTCATCAAAAGGTGAGTTTGCCATTGTTGACTTCCTACAGGATTGTGATAATCCGTTTGTTAGAGTGGACTTAATGATTATTGGATTTCAGTCCATCTCTTTGAGGCAGCCGCCCAACATTAAATATGTGATATCTTCTAAAAACCCTGCATACACAATGACAGTTCAGCATTTAATCATGTTCCTATTCTGCTCTGCGATTAAATAAGGGATGATGAACCTGGGAGTTTCCCACAATCATGTGGGAGTCAACTGAGAGGCAATTGTGTGGAGCATGGCAGACCATTTCATCCTCTCATTATGTTGTTATTTGATTATTAAAATAGGACTCTAGATAATCCATGATCAGTGGATTGCGGTGACGCGATGTGGGAGGCAATTATTATAGAACATCTTAATATCAATTGTGTAGTTAAAATATTTAAATTAATCACGACAGCATCGTTCATGAGCCTGGTTTGGAGCCACCTAGGAAAGTGGATTATGTTACATGAACTCATTATTTGATTATGTAATTAGATAAAACAATGATTATATCGTCCATGATACCTGATCTGGTGCCACAGATCATCTAATTACATAATTAATGAATTTAAATTGACAATCTGTGTTAATCCACAAGATAATGTAAACATTTGTATACTCATGTAGACAACAACCATCCATTCCATGAAGAGACATGTAAAGCTCCCTCTTGTGGAGATAATGTGCAATATCTACACATCTTATGATTCATTGACTCCATGATGATGACATTCTTCATGACTGGATTCTGGCCATACCTCCCTGCCAGTTAAATACTACATCACCTCTTTATTGGGACAGTTAGCTCTCACTGACTTATTTAATTCTTTAAATTACTTAAACGACAGACAAGGCCAACACCGATTATTATTAGGTTGCAGATATCTGTCAGCGACAAATTAGGAAACTTGTAGACATGGGCAGAGCATTTTCTGAATGTCTATGCATCTTCCAGACCACTAGGAATGCTGGACAATAGAGTCCAGAAGATTGCATGGTGCCCTCCGAGAAGTACAAGAACTTTTCCAAGGTCTGCATGGTGGTCTGGGTGTTGACTGCTTGCTCTTCCTCCACATCTTCACATCGGTTGTGGTCTACATCTAGAAGATGTAGCGGCACTAGTAGGTCGGCACCATCACCGAGACCTGGCAAAAGGATGACAACTCAGAACACGGAAGAACATCTCACTCTCAGCTATGCTGTTGAAGCCCCTGCTGCAGCCACCTTTTCAGCTGATATCAACATTTTGGCTACTACTGGTATGCCAGGAATGGGCCAATTACCTCAGGTCCTGCCGCAACACAACAGAGATTCAGGCACCGGTGAGGATGTCAGGCCAACAGAATTCACCACGCAAGAAAGTATGATTATCTGGCGATTAACTGATGGAATATTAAAAAAAATCTGTGATGACAGCATCCGTTTTCATATCTGGCAAATCTGCCCAGGAATTGATGATACGAAAAATTTCAACGACTTAGATATGTAAAGATGTAATTATTAAATTGTTTAATTATATAATCTGTGAACCCTGAAGTGTGGTGCCACCTTGTGTGACTCAAATGTGACAGACGATCTAACAATCTGATGCTTTCATTATTTAAATCTGTCTTTTTCTACTCCAGGAAGAGTGGAGTCTGGAGCCCCCTTGTTGGTGTTAAAATGTCTCTTGTGATTTCATTATTTATTTATTTAAATCAATGTTGATCTCATTTTGTTATTTGTCTAGGGGTGAATTATGAGACATTATCTTTCCATTTATTCATTTTATTGTTCAAATCTATGACTAAGAACTCAATGACTCTTCAGTATTGGTCAATCTTTAGGTTTCGTGCATATAACACCATCCACTAGTTTAATATTTATTCATTGAATTATGAAAATCTGTCATTATGTATTCAGTGACCACTAAAATTTTTAGCCTCTTTAGGGGAGTCCATCGTGCCAGAACATCGCATCATCTACTAGTACACTTCCTTATTTACCGGTTAAACTAGGAAATTAAATAATAATTCATCACTTAATTAACGTGTTTGAAATATAGGTAATGTTATGGACCCTAAGTCCCTTTTGGAGTCAGATTTTGTGAGGAGACGAAGTACCATCATCTCATTACTTCATCATTTAGCTCTGTAAATAGGTCATTACATCAGCGATAGTTTTAGGACTTTGGTGCCATCTCGTCAGTGATAGTATCAAATGCCAGCTAATTAATTATCAATTTAATTTTATAAATAAATCATTATTCCAGGAAGGGACCAGTCTGACTACTCCATGTGGGATTTAAATATGCACCACCATGACATTACTCAATCATTTTTCATTATATATTCATTATTTGAATCGTTGAAGATGTTGTTCTTCTTGTCTGGAGTACGGCCATTCCTCCATGGGAGGTAATCACGTGGCAGTATTTAATCATCTAAGTACTCCTTCCTGGACAATCACTGGAGTTTGGTTCCATCTTATGAAAGTTAAGTATGGAGGACCATCCCATTATTAACTTACTTGAGTGCGTAAGTAATGATGGTGTCATCCGTCATGTGGCTGCTGTGGGATTGACACAGCAGCAGATAGGTACCAGAAGCAGTGCCCAGAGAACGGGGGACACTGCCTCATACAGTGATTACTGATTACGTAGTAGTACGTTTTTAACAATCGAATGATTACACGATTTTAAAAAACTGTACTATTTCGCATCATCAGTTTCTGCGAGGTTGCAACAGAACTGACCCATGAAGGACACAGTGACCACCGATTTTAAAAACAGAATAACTGTATAAACTCCTGATCAGGGAATCTCATCTCATGAACTCTGTCGGGCTGATAACATGACATACCACCAACAAGAAACAACACTAAATAACCATCTTAGAAAGCGGGGTACAGGACTTAATAGAGAACAGTCAATTGAGGAATCCAAAATGACTGAAAGAAACATAAGACACTGCTCAAAATCCTTAATCATCAGCCTAATGAAAATCTAAACAACTCTGAGAATCCATGGGATCAAGCTCCTCTAATGGTAAGAGGATGAAGAGGAGTTTATTTTATTTTCAATAAAGAGAAAAGGATTATGATAGTGGCGATTAACTGTATTGTTTCCATTCTAGAAATTAGCAAATTGAAGAATTGAAAACAAGAGTAAAATATAAATCATTGTACTTGAATGGCACACTGATTCTTTCGTTTTCATGCTTATGTCACTATAGGCATGTTGTAGCTTGAGAGACGGGTAAATATGTAGAACTCAAAAGAAAGAGCCATGCTTTGTTTTTGTGAGAAACTCAGTGAGGCTGTAGGGTTAGTTCACCGGTGGGTATACTCCTTTCAGCCTGTGGGAGGGGCACTAGAATGTGACAGAATGTTGGTTCATAAATGTTGCCTGGCAACCCTCCTTACATTCTGTATCCTGGTATCGTGGGCCAAGGACGAGAGAGCAGCTTCGAGAAAGTGTTATCATGGCACATTACAGTCTGCCAAGATAAATATCTCCTAAACCTTTCCATGACAGCATTTGATTCGCCTAACCAAGTCATAGCCACACCTCTGGAAGTGTGCCTACAGCTTTTCCTGGTTACCAAATTCAAGATTACCTAATCATCAGAGAACACAGTCTGTGCATAAACAGTTCAGAGTCTTCTGTTTATGAATACTCTCTCTCCTCAGAAGTAAAACTATGGAGCAAAAGATAATAAGACTACGATTATTCATCAAAAAGGTGAGTTTGACATTGTTGTCTTCCTTCAGGAAGGTGATAATCTGTTTGTTAGAGTAGACTTAGAGATTATTAGATTTCAGTTCATCTCTTTTGAGGCAGCCTTCCAACATTAAATAAAACCCTGCATACACAATGACAGTTCAGCATGTGAACATGTTACTACTGTGCTCTGCGATTAAATAAGGGATGAACCTGGGAGTTTCCCACAATCATGTGGGAGGCAACTGGGAGAAAATTGTGTGGAGAATGGAAGACCATTTCATCCTCTGATTAAGTTGTTATTTGATTATTAAAATAGGACATTAGATAATCCATGATCAGTGGATTGTGGTTATGCGATGTGGGAGGCAAGTATCATAGACCATCTTAATATCAATTATATAGATAAAATATTTAAATTAATCACGACAGCCTGGTTTGGAGCCACCTTAGGGAAGTGGATGATGTTACATGAACTCATTATTTGATTATTTAATTATACAAAACAATGATTATATCATCCATGACACCTGGAATCTGGTGCCACAGATCATCTAATTACATAATTAATGTATTTAAAATGACAATCTGTGTTAATCCCCAAGATAATGGAAATCTGTGTGTAATTATGTAAAACAAAAATTGTCCACTCCATGAAGAGACCCGTCAAGCTCCCTCTTGTGGCGTTAATGAGCAATATCATCACAGTTTATGATTCATGGTTTCAATGGATGATGATGACATTCTTCATGACAGGAGTCTGGCCATACTTCCCAGCCAATTAAATGCTACATCACCTCTTTATTGGTACAGTTAGCTCTCACTGACTTATTTAATTCTTTAAATTACTTAAACGACAGACAATGCCAACACCGATTATTATTAGGTTGCAGATATCTGTCAGCGATATATTAGGAAACTTGTAGACATGGGCAGAGCATTTTCTGAATGTCTATGCGTCTTCCAGACCACTAGGAATGCTGGACAATAGAGTCCAGAAGATTGCATGGTGCCCTCCGAGAAGTACAAGAACTTTTCCAAAGTCTGCATGGCAGTTTGGGTGTTGACTACTTGCTCTTCCTCCACATCTTCACATCGGTTGTGGTCTACGTCTAGAAGATGTAGAGGCACTAGGAGGTCGGCACCATCACCGAGACCTGGCAAAAGGATGACGACTCAGAACACGGAAGAACATCTCACTCTCAGCTATGCTGTTGATGCCCCTGCTGCAGCCACCTTTTCAGCTGATATCAACATTTTGGCTACTACTGGTATGCCAGGAATGGGCCAATTACCTCAGGTCCTGCCGCAACACAACAGAGATTCAGGCACCGGTGAGGATGTCAGGCCAACAGAATTCACCACGCAAGAAAGTATGATTATCTGACGATTAACTTATGGAATATTAAAAATCCGTGATGACAGCATCCGTTTTCATATCTGGCAAGTCTGCCCTGGAATTGATGATATGAAAAAGTTCAACGACTTAGATATGTAAAGATGTAATTATTAAATTGTTTCATTATATAATCTGTGAACCCTGAAGTGTGGTGCCACCTTGTATGACTCAAGTATGACAGACGATCTAACAATCTGATGCATTCATTATTTAAATCTGTCTTTTTCTACTACAGGAAGAGTGGAATCTGGAGCCCCCTTGTTGGTGTTAAAATGTATCTTGTGATTTCATTATTTATTTATTAAAATCAATGTTGATATTATTTTGTTATCTCTCTACGGGTGAATTATGAGAAATTATCCCTTCATTCATTCACTTTATTGTTAAAATGTATGTATACGAACTCAATAACTCTTCAGTATTGATCAATCTTTAGGTTTCGTGCATATAACACCATCCACTAGTTTAATATTTATTCATTGAATTATGAAAATCTGCCATTATGTATTCAGTGACCACTAAAATTTTTAGCCTCCTTAGGGGAGTCAATCGTGCAAGAACATAGCATCATCTATTAGTACACTTATTTATTTACCGGTTATACTAGGAAATTAAATAATAATTCATCACTTAATTAACGTGTTTGAAATACAGGTAATGTTATGGACCCTAAGTCCCTTTTGGAGTCAGATTTTGTGAGTAGACGAAGTAACATCATCTCATTACTTCCTCATTTAGCTCTGTAAATAGGTCATTACATCAGCGATAGTTTTAGGACTTTGGTGCCATCTCGTCAGTGATAGTATCAAACGCCAGCTAATTAATTATCAATTTAATTTTATAAATAAATCATTATTCCAGGAAGAGACCAGTCTGACTACTCCATGTGGGATTTAAATATGCACCACCATGACATTACTCAATCATTTTTCATTATATATTCATTATGTGAATCGATGAAGATGTTGTTCTTCTTGACTGGGGTAGGGCCATTCCTCCATGGGAGTTAATCACGTGGCAGTATTTAATCATCTAAGTACTCCTTCCTGGACAATCACTGGAGTTTGGTTCCATCTTATGAAAGTTAAGTATGGAGGACCATCCCATTATTAACTTACTTGAGTGCGTAAGTAATGATGGTGTCATCCGTCATGTGGCTGCTGTGGGATTGACACAGCAGCAGATAGGTACCAGAAGCAGTGCCCAGAGAACGGGTGACACTGCCTCATACAGTGATTACTGACTACGTAGTAGTACGTTTTTAACAATCGAATGATTACAAGATTTTAAAAAACTGTACTGTTTCGCATGATCAGTTTCTGCGAGGTTGCAACGGAACTGACCCATGAAGGACACAGTGACCACCGATTTTAAAAACGGAATAACTGTATAATCTCCTGATCAGGGAATCTCATCTCATGAACTCTGTCGGGCTGATAACATGACACACCACCAACAATAAATAACTCTAAATAACCATCTCAGAAAGCGGGGTACAGGACTTAATAGAGAACAGTCAATTGAGGAATCCAAAATGACTGAAAGAAACATAAGACACTCCTCAAAATCCTTAATCATCAGCCTAATGCAAATCTAAACAACTCTGAGAAACCATGGGTTGAAGCTCCTCTAATGGTAAGAGGATGAAGAGGAGTTTATTTTATTTTCAATAAAGAGAAAAGGATTATGGTAGAGGCGATTAACTGTATTGTTTCCATTCTAGAAATTAGCAAATTGAAGAATTGAAAACAAGAGTAAAATTCTCATCATTGTACTTGAATGGCACAATGATTCTTTCGTTTTCATGCTTATGTCACTATAGGCATGTTGTAGCTTGAAAGAATGGTAAATCTGGAGAACTCAAAAGAAAGAGTCCTGCTTTGTTTTTGTGAGAAAATCAGTGAGGCTGTAAGTTTAGTTCATCAGTGGGTATACTCCTTTTAGCATGTGGGAGGGGCACTAGAATGTGACAGAATGTCGGTTCATAAATGTTGCCTGGCAACCCTCCTTACATTCTGTATCCTGGTATCGTGGGCCAAGGACCAATGAGGAGCTTTGAGAAAGTGTAATCATGGGATATTACAGTCTCCCAAGATAACTATCTCCTAAAACTTTTAATGACAGCATTTGATTCGCCTAAACAACACATACCCACACCTCTGGAAGTGTGCCTACAGCTTTTACTGGTTACCAAATTCAAGATTACCTAATCATCAGAAAACATAGTCTGTGGAGAACCAGTTCCAAGTCTTCTGTTTATGAATACTCTCTCTCCTAAGAAGTAAAACAATGGAACAATAGATAAAAAGACACAATTATTCATCAAAAGGTGAGTTTGCCATTGTTGACCTCCTTCAGGAAGGTGAAAATCCATTTGTTAAAGTAGACTTAGTGATTATTTTATTTCAGTCCATCTCTTTTGAGGCAGCCGTACAACATTAAATATGTGATATCTTCTAAAAACCCTGCATACAAAATGACAGTTCAGCATTTAAACGTGTTACTACTCTGCTCTGCTATTAAATAAGGGATGAACCTGGGAGTTTTCCACAATCATGTGGGAGTCAACAGATAGTCAATTGTGTGGAGTATGGCAGACTACTCATCCTCTGATTATGTTGTTATTTCATTATTAAAATAGGACATTAGATAATCCATGATCAGTGGATCGTGGTGACGCGATGTGGGAGGCATTTATTATAGACCATCTTAATATCAAATGTGAAGTTAAAATATTTAAATTAATCAAGACAGCATCGTTCATGAGCCTGGTTTGGGGCCACCTTAGGGAAGTGGATGATGTCACATGAACTCATTATTTGATTAATTAATTATATAAAACAATGATTATATCGTCCATGAAAACCTGGAATCTGGTGCCACATATCATCTAATTACATAATTAAAGTATTTGAATTGAAAATCTGTTTCAATCCCCAAGATAATGTAAATATGTCTATAGTTATGTAAACAACAATCCTCCATTCCATGAAGAGACCTGTAAAGCTCCCTCTTGTGGAGTTAATGTGCAATATCATCACATTTTATGATTCATTGCCTCAATTGAAAATGATGACATCCTTAATGCAGGAGTCTGGCCATGCTTCCCTGCCAGTAGAATGCTACATCCCCTATTTATTGTGACAGTTAGCTATTACTGACTTATTTAATTCTTTAAATTATGTAAACGACAGACAGTGCCATCACCGATTACGTTAGGGTGCAAATATCTGTCAGGGACAAGGTTAGGAAAGTTGTCGACATGGGCAGAGCATTTCTGAATGATCTATGCATCTCCCAGTGTACGAGGGATGCTGGGTGATTGAGTCCAGAAGGTGGCACGGTGCCCTCCGATAAGTAAAAGGACTTCACCAAGGCCAGAATGGTGGTCTGGGTGTTGACTAATTAGTCTTCCTCCATATCTTCACATCGGTTGTGATCTACCATGAGAAGAAGGAGTGGCACTAGGAGGTCGGCACCATCACCGTGACCCGGCAAAAGGATGACGACTCAGAACATGGAAGAACATCTCTCTCTCAGCTATGCTGGTGATGCCCCTGCTGTAGCCATCTGTTCAGCTGTTACCAACATTGTGGCTACTACTGCTACGCCAGGATTGGGCCCATTATCTCACGTCCGGCCGCACCAAAACAGAAAATCAGATGCATGTGATGATGTCAGGCCAACAGAATTCATCAGGCAAGACAGTGTGATTAACTGATAGCATTTTAAAAATGCGTGATGACACCATACATTTTCATGTCTGGCAATTCTTCCGAAGGAATTGATGATATAAAAAGAGGTCAACGGCTTACATATTTAAAGATTTAATTACTAAATTCTTTCATGTATAATCTGTGATCCCTGAAGATTGACGCCACCTTGTGTGACACTCAAGTGTGACAGACGATCTAACTATCTGATTATTTCATTATTCAAATCTGTCTTATTCTACTCCAGGAAGAGTGGAGTCTGGGAACCACCTTGTTGGTGTTAAATTGTATCTTGTGAATTCTTTCTTTCTTTCTTTCTTTCTTCCATCCTTTCTTTCTTTCTTTCTTTCTTTCTTTCTTACTTCCTTCCTTTATTTAAATCTATGTTGATATCATTTTGTTATCTCTCTAGGGGTGAATTATGAGAAAGTATCTCTTCATTCATTCATTTTTTGTTCAAATCTATGAAGAACTCAATGTCTCTTCAGTATTGAGCAATCTTTTAGGCTTCACGCAAAAAACACCATCCAATTGTTTAATGTGTATTCATTTAATTATGAAAATCTGTCATTATGTATTCAGTGATCACTGGAGTTTTGAGCCTCCTTTGGGGGAGACCGTTGTACCAGACCATCACGTCATCTAATACTACACTTACTTCTTTGTTAAACTAGGAAAATAAGTAATTATTCATCATTTAATTTACGTATTTAAAATACAAGTAATGTTATGGGCCATAAGTCCCGTTTATAGTCAGATTTTGGGAGTTGATGATATAATGTCATCTCATTGCTTCAGCACTTAGCTATGTAAATAGATCTTTACATCAGCGATAGGTTTAGGACTTTGGTGCCACTTCATCAGTGTTAATATAAAAGGCCCACTAGTTAATTTTCAATTTAATTTTTTAAAAATATCATTATTCCAGTAAGAGATCAGTCTGACTACTCCATGTGGGATTTAAGTATGCACCACCATGTCATTTTTTAATAATTTTTCATTATATATTAATTATTAACATCGATGAAGATGTTGTTCTTCTTGACTGGAGTCAGGCCAAACCTCCATGGGAGTTAATCACGTGGCTTTATTGAATTTTCTAAGTACTACTTCCATGACAATCACTGGAGTTTGGTTCCATCTTTTGAAAGTTAAATATGGAGGAATATCCAATTATTATCTTATTTGATTGCATAAGTAATGATGGTGTCATCCATCATTTGGTTGCTGTGGCATTGACACAGCAGGAGATCGGCACCAGAAGCAGTGGCCAGAGAATGGGAGACCCTGCCTTATATAGTGATTACTGATTATGCAATAGTAGATTATTAACAAACGAATGATTACACGATTTAAAAAAAAAAAAAAACTGTACTGTTCCGCATCATCAGTTCCTGAGAGGTTGCAAAAGAACTGACCCATGAAGGACACAGTGACCACCGATTTTAAAAATGGAATAACTGAATAATCTCCTGATCAGGGAATCTCATCTAATGAACTCTGTCGGGCTGTTAACATGACACAGCACCAACAATAAATAACTCTAAATAACCATATTAGAAAGCAGGGTACAGGACTTAATAGAGAACAGTCAATTGAGGAATCCAAAATGACTGAAAGAAACAGAAGACACTGTTCAAAATCCTTAATCATCAGCCTAATGCAAATCTAAACAACTCTGAGAAACCAAGGGATCAAGCTCTTCTAATTGTAAGAGGATGCAGAGGAGTTAATTTTATTTTCAATGAAGGGAACAGGATTATGGTACAGGCAATTAATTGTATTGTTTCCATTCTAGAAATGAGAAAACTGAAGCATAGAAAACAGGTTTAAAATACTCATCAATGTACTTGAATGGCACAATGATGCTTTAGTTTTCATGCTTATGTCACTATAGGCAAGTTGTAGGTTCAGAGACTGGTAAATAGGTATAACCCAAAAGAAAGAGCCCTGCTTTGTTTTTGTAAGAAACTCAGTGAGGTTGTAAGGTTAGTTCATCGGTGGCTATACTCCTTTAAGCATGTGGGAGGGGCACTAGAATGTGACAGAATGTTGGTTTATAAATGTTGCCTGGTAACACTGTTGCATTCTGTATCCTGGTATCAAGGGCCAAGGACCAGAGAGCAGCTACGAGAAAGTGTTACCATGGGACAATACAGTCTCCCAAGGTAACTATCTCCTAAAACTTTTCATGACAACATTTAATTCGCCTAAACAAGTCATGGCCACACCTCTGGAGGTGTGCCTACAGCTTTTACTGGTTGCCAAATTCAAGATTACCTAATCATCAGAGAACGTAGTCTGTGGAGAAACAGTTCAAAGTCTTCTGTTTATGAATACTCTCTCTCCTAAGAAGTCACACTATGGAACAAAAGACAAATAAGACTCAAAATTATTCATCAAAAGGTGAGTTTGCCATTGATGACTTCCTTCAGGAAGGTGATAATCCATTTGTTAGAGTAGACTTTGTGATTATTGGATTTCAGTCCATCTCTTTTGAGGCAGCCGCCCAACATTAATTATGTGATATCATCTAAAAACCCTGCATCCACAATGACAGTTCAGCATTTCAACATGTTACTACTCTGCTCTGCGATTAAATAACTGATGAACCTGGGAGTTTCCCACAATCATGTGGGAGGCAACAGAGAGTCAATTGTGTGGAGTATGGCAGACCATTTCATCCTCTTATTATGTTGTTATTTGATTATTAAAATAGGACATTAGATAATCCATGATCATTGGATTGTGGTGAAGCGATGTGGGAGGCAATTATTATAGACCATCTTAATGTAAATTATGTAGTTAAAATATTTAAATTAATCACGACAGCATCGTTCATGAGCCTGGTTTGGAGCCACCTTAGGGAAGTGGATGATGTTACATGAACTCATTATTTGATTATTTAATTATATAAAACAATGATTATATCGTCCATGACACCAGGAATCTGGTGCCACCGATCATCTAATTACATAATTAATGTATGTAAGTTGACAATCTGTGTTAATCCCCAAGATAATGTCAATATTTGTATAGTTCTGTAAACAACAATCCTCCATTCCATGAAGAGACCTGTAAAGCTCCCCTTTGTGGAGTTAATGTGCAATATCATCACATTTTATGATTCATTGACTCAATTGATGATGATGACATCCTTCTTGCCTGGAGTCTGGCTATGCTTCCCTGCCAGTAACATACTACATCCCCTATTTATTGTGACATTTACCCATTACTGACTTATTTAATTCTTTAAATTGTGTAAACGACAGACAGTGCCATCACCGAATACGGTTAGGGTGCAAATATCTGTCATGGACAAGGTTAGGAAAGTTGTAGAAATGGCCAGAGCATCACCCAGAGTACGAGGGATGCTGGATGATTGAGTCCAGAAGGTTGCACGGTGCCCTCCCAGAAGTACAAGTACTTCACCAAGGCCGGCATCGTGGTCTGGTGTTGACTACCTGCTCTTCCTCCACATCTTCACATCGGTTGTGATCTAACATGAGAAGGAGTGGCACTAGGAGGTCGGCACCATCACCGAGACCTGGCAAAAGGATGATGACTCAGAACACAGAAGAATATCTCTCTCTCAGCTATGCTGGTGATACACCTGCTGCAGCCCACTTTTCAGCTGCTATCATCATTGTGGCTACTACTGGTATGCCAGGATTGGGCCCATTATCTCACGTCCCGCCGCACCACAACAGAGATTCAGGTGCTTGTGATGATGTCAGGCCAACAGAATTCATCAGCCAAGACAGTATGATTATCTGACGAATAACTGATGGCATTTAAATATGCGTGATGACAGCATACAGTTTCATACCTGGCAAGTCTGCCCAGGAATTGATGATACAAAAAAAGGTCAATGGCTTACATATTTAAAGATTTAGTTATTAAATTCTTTCATTATAAAATCTGTGATCCCTGAAGTTTGGCGCAACCTTGTGTGACTCAAGTGTGACAGACGATCTAACTATCTGATTATTTCATTATTCAAATCTGTCTTTTTCTACTCCAGGAATGAGTGGAGTCTGGATCCAACTTGTAGGTGTTAAATTGTATCTTGTGAGTTCTTTCTCTCAATCTATCTATCTTTCTTTCTATCTTCATTTCTTTATTTAAATCAATGTTGATATCATTTTGTTATCTCTCTAGGGGTTAACTATGAGAAATTATGTCTTTATTCATTCATTTTTTGTTCAAATCTATGGTTAAGAATTAAATGTCTCTTCACTATTGAGCAATCATTTAGGCTTCACGCATAAAACACCATCCACTTGTTTAAGGTTTATTCATTTAATTATTAAAATCTGTCAGTATGTATTCAGTGATCACTGGAGTTTTGAGCCTCCTTAGGGGAGACCATTGTACCAGACCATCACATCATCTAATACTACACTTACTTCTTTAAATGTTAAACTAGGAAATTAAGTAAAAATTCACCATTTAATTTATGTATTTAAAATACAGGTAATGTTATGGACCAGAAGTCCCTTTTGGAGTCAGATTTTGGGAGTTGATAATGTAATATCATCTCATTACTTCACCACTTAGCTATGTAAATAGATCTTTACATCAGCGATAGGTTTAGGACTTTGGTGCCATCTCGTCAGTGTTACTATATAAGGCCCTCTAAATAATTATCAATTTAATTATTTTAAAAACATCATTATTCCAGGATGATATCAGTCTGACTACTCCATGTGGGATTTAAGAATGCAACACCATGGCATCATTCAATCATATTTCATTATATATTAATTATTTAAATCGATGAAGATATTGTTCTTTTGACTAGAGTTGGGCCATTCCTCCATGGAAGTTACTCATGTGCAATTATTTAGTTATGTAAGTACTACTTCCTTGACAATCACTGGAGTTTGGTTCCATCTTATGAAAGTGAAGTATGGAGGACTATCCAATTATTAACTTATTAGATTGCGTAAGTCATGATGGTGTCATCTGTCATTTGGCTGCTGAGGGATTGACACAGCAGAAGATCGGTACCAGAAGCAGTGCCCAGAAAATGGGGGACACTGCCTTATATGGTGATTACTGATTATGTAATAGTAGATTTTTAACAATCGAATGATTACACGATTTAAAAAAAAAAAACTGTACTGTTTCCCATCATCAGTTTCTGAGAGGTTGCAACAGAACTGACACATGAAGGACACAGTGACCACTGATTTTAAAAATGGAATAACTGAATAATCTCCTGATCAGGGAATGTCATCTATTGAACTCTGTCGGGCTCGTAACATGACACCCCACCAACAATATATCACTCTAAATAGGCATATTAGAAAGCGGGGTACAGGACTTATTAGAGAACAGTCAATTGAGGAATCCAAAATAACTGAAAGAGACTTAAGACACTGCTCAAATCCTTAATCATCAGCCTAATGCAAATCTAAACAACTCTGAGAAACCATGGGATTAAGCTCTTCTAAAGGTAAGAGAATGAAGAGGAGTTAATTTTATTTTCAATGAAGGGAACAGGATTATGGTACAGGCGATTAATTATATTGTTTCCGTTCTAGAAATTAGAAAACTGAAGCATAGAAAACAGTTTTAAAATACTCATCATTGTACTTGAATGGCACAATGATGCTTTCGTTTTCATGCTTATGTCACTATAGGCAAGTGGTAGCTTGAGAGATTGGTAAATATGTAGAACTCAAAAGAAAGAGCCCTGCTTTTCTTTTGTGAGAAACTCAGTGAGGCTGTAATGTTAGTTCATCGGTGGGTATACCTCCTTCAAGCATGTGGGAGGGGCACTAGAATGTGACAGAATGTTGGTTCATAAATGTTGCCTGGCAACCCTCTTGCATTCTGTATCCTGGTATCATGGGCCAGAGAGCAGCTTGGAGAAAGTGTTATCATGGGACATTACAGTCTCCCAAGATAACTATCTCCTAAAATTTTAATGACAACATTTGATTCGCCTAAACAAGTCATAACCACAACTCTGGAAGTGTGCCTACAGCTTTCACTCGTTACCAAATTAAAGATTACCTAATCATCAGAGAATGTAGTCTGTGGAGAAACATTTCAGAGTCTTCTGTTTATGAATACTCTCTCTCCTCAGAAGTAAAACTATGGAGCAAAAGATAATAAGACTACGATTATTCATCAAAAAGGTGAGTTTGCCATTGGTGACTTCCTTCAGGAAGGTGATAATCCGTTTGTTAGAGTAGACTTAGCGATTATTAGATTTCAGTCCATCACTTTTGAGGCAGCCGGCCAACATTAAATATGTGATATCTTCGAAAAACCCTGCATACACAATGACAGTTCAGCATTTAAACATGTTAGTACTGTGCTCTGCGATTAAATAAGGGATGAACCTGGGAGTTTCCCACAATCATGTGGGAGGCAACTGAGAGAAAATTGTGTGGAGAATGGCAGACCATTTCATCCTCTGATTATGTTGTTATTTGATTATTACTATAGGACATTAGATAATCCATGATCAGTGGATTGTGGTTAAGCGATGTGGGAGGCAATTATCATAGACCATCTTAATATCAATTATATAGTTAAAATATTTAAATTAATAACGACAGCATCGTTCATGTGCCTGGTTTGGAGCCACCTTAGGGAAGAGGATGATGTTACATGAACTCATTATTTGATTATTTAATTATAAAACAATGATTATATTGTCCATGACCCCTGGAATCTGATACCACAGATCATCTAATTACATAATTAATGTATTTAAATTGACAATCCTTGTTAATCCCCAAAATAATGTAAATATGTGTGTAATTATGTAAACCAGAAATTGTCCATTCCATGAAGAGACCCTTAAAGCTCTCTCTTGTGGCGTTAATGTGCAATATCATCACCGTTTATGATTCATGGTTTCAATGGATGATGATGACATTCTTCATGACTGGAGTCTGGCCATACCTCGCTGCCAGTTAAATGCTACATCACCTCTTTATTGGGACAGTTAGCTATCACTGACTTATTTAGTTCTTTAAATTACTTAAACGACAGACAATGCCAACACCGATTATTTTTAGGTTGCAAATATCTGTCAGCGACAAATTAGGAAACTTGTACACATGGGCAGAGCATTTTCTGAATGTCTTTCCGTCTTCCAGACCATTAGGAATGCTGGAGAATAGAGTCCAGAAGATTGCGTGGTGCCCTCCGAGAAGAACAAGAACATTACCAAGGTCTGCATGGTGGTCTGGGTGTTGACTACTTGCTCTTCCTCCACATCTTCACATCTGTTGGGGTCTACGTCTAGAAGATGTAGTGGCACTAGGAGGTCGGCGCCATCACCGAGACCTGGCAAAAGGATGATGACTCAGAACACAGAAGAACATCTGTCTCTCAGCTATGCTGTTGATGCCCCTGCTGCAGCCACCTTTTCAGCTGATACCAACATTTTGGCTACTACTGGTATGCCAGGAATGGGCCAATTACCTCAGGTCCTGCAGCAACACAACAGAGATTCAGGCACCGGTGAGGATGTCAGACCTACAGAATTCACCAGGCAAGAAAGTATGATTATCTGACGAATAACTGATGGAATATTAAAAATCCGTTATGACAGCCTCTGTTTTCATATCTGGCATGTCTGCCCTGGAATTGATGATATGAAAAAGTTCAACGACTTAGATATGTAAAGATGTAATTATTAAATTGTTTAATTATATAATCTGTGAACCCTGAAGTGTGGTGCCACCTTGTGTGACTCAAATGTGACAGACGATCTAACAATCTGATGCTTTCATGATTTAAATCTGTCTTTTCTACACCAGGAAGAGTGGAGTCTGGAGCTCCCTTGTTGGTGTTAAAATGTCTCTTGTGATTTCATTATTTATTTATTGAAATAAATGTTGATATCATTTTGTTATCTCCCTAGGGGTGAATTATGAGAAATTATCTCTTCATTCATTCATTTTATTGTTCAAATCTATGATTAAGGACTCAATGACTCTTCAGTATTGATCGATCTTTAGGTTTCGCGCATAAAACACCATCCACTATTTTAATGTTTATTCATTGAATTATGAAAATCTGTCTTTACGTATTCAGTGACCAGTGAAGATTTTAGCCTCCTTAGGGGAGTCCATCGTGCCAGAACATAGCATCATCTAATAGTACACTTACTTATTTACCTGTTAAACTATGAAATTAAATAATAATTCATCATTTAATTAATGTATTTGAAATACAGGTAGTGTTGTGGACCCTAAGTCCCTTTTGGAGTCAGATTTTGTGAGTAGACGATGTAACATCATCTCATTACTTCATCATTTAGCTCTGTAAGTAGGTCATTACGTCGGTGATAGTTTTAGGACTTTGTAGCCATCTCTTCAGTGTTAATTTAAAACTCCAGCTAATTAATTGTCAATTTAATTTTATAAATAAATCATTATTCCAGGAAGAGGTCAGTCTGACTACTCCAGTGGGATTTAAGTATGCACCACTATGACATTATTCAATTATTTTTCATTACATATTAATTATTTGAATCCATGAAGATGTTGTATTTCTTGACTGGAGTAGGGCCATTCCTGCATGGGAGTTAATCACGTGGCAGTATTTAATCATCTAAGTACTCCTTCTTTGACAATCACTGGGGTTTGGTTCCATCTTATGAATGTTGAGTATGGAGGACTATTTAATTATTAACTTACTTGATTGCGTAAGTAATGATGGTGTCATCCGTCATGTGGCTGCTGTGGGATTGACACAGGAGGAGATCAGTACCAGAAGCAGTGCCCAGAGAATGGGGGACACGGCCTCATACATTGATTACTGATTACGCAGTTGTACATTTTTAACAATCGAATGATTACACGATTTTAAAAAACTGTACTGTTTCGCATCATCAGTTTCTGCGAGGTTGCAACAGAACTGACCCTTGAAGGACACAATGACCACCGATTTTAAAAATGGAATAACTGTATAATCTCCTGATCAGGGAATCTCATCTAATGAAATGTCGGGCTGATAACATGACACACCACCAACAATAAATAATTCTAAATAACTATCTTAGAAAGCGGGGTACAGGAATTAATAGAGAACAGTCAAATGAGGATTCCAAATGACTGAAAGAAACATAAGTCAGTGCTCAAAATCCTTAATCATCAGCCTAATGCAAATCTACACATCTCTGAGAAACCATGGGATCAAGCTCCTCTAGTGGTAAGAGGATGAAGAGGAGTTTATTTTATTTTCAATAAAGAGAAAAGGATTATGATAGAGGCGATTAACTGTATTGTTTCCATTCTAGAAATTACCAAATTGAAGCATAGAAAACAGGTTTAAAATACTCATCATTGTACTTGAATGGCACAATGATGCTTTCTTTTTCATGCTTATGTATCTATAGGCATGTTGTAGCTTGAGAGACGGGTAAATATGTAGAACTCAAAAGAAAGAGCCCTGCTTTGTTTTTGTGAGAAACTCAGTGAGGCTGTAGGGTTACTTCATCGGTGGGTATACTCCTTTAAGCCTGTGGGAGGGGCACTAGAATGTGACAGAATGTTGGTTCATAAATGTTGCCTGGCAACCCTCCTTGCATTCTGTATCCTGGTATCATGGGCCAAGGACGAGAGAGCAGCTTCGAGAAAGTGTTATCATGGGACATTACAGTCTGCCAAGATATCTATCTCCTAAAACTATTCATGATAGCATTTGATTCGCCTAACCAAGTCATAGCCATACCTCTGGAAGTGTGCCTACAGCATTTACTGGTTTCCAAATGCAAGATTACCTAATCATCAGAGGACAGAGTCTGTGGAGAAACAGTTCAGAGTCTTCTGTTTATGAATACTCTCTCTCCTCAGAAGTAAAAGATAATAAGACTCAGGATTATTCATCAAAAAGGTGAGTTTGACATTGTTGACTTCCTTCACGAAGGTGATAATCCGTTTGTTAGAGTAGACTTAGCGATTATTAGATTTCAGTCCATCTCTTTTGAGGCAGCCGTCCAACATTAAATATGTGATATCTTCTAAAAACCCTGCATACACCATTACAGTTCAGCATTTAAACATGTTCCTTCTGTGCTCTGAGATTAAATAAGGGATGGATCTGGGAGTTTCCCACAATCATGTGGGAGTCAACTGAGACTCAATTGTGTGGAGCATGGCAGACCATTTCATCCTCTCATTATGTGGTTATTTCATTGTTAAAATAGGACATTAGATAATCCATGATCAGTGGATTGCGGTGACACGATGTGGGAGGCAATTATTATAGACCATCTTAATATCAATTATGTAGTTAAAATATTTAAATTAATCACGACAGCATCATTAATGAGCCTGGTTTGGAGCCACCTAGGAAAGTGGATGATGTTACATGAAGTCATTATTTTATTATTTAATTAGATAAAACAATGATTATATCGTTCATGACACATGATCTGGTGCCACAGGTCATCTAATTACATAATTAATGAATTTAAATTGACAATCTGTGTTAATCCCCAAGATAATATAAACATTTGTATACTTATGTAGACAACAATCCTCCATTCCATGAAGAGACCTGTAAAGCTCCCTCTTGTGGACTTAATGTGCAATATCTACACATTTTATGATTCATTGACTCCATGATGATGACATCCTTCATGACTGGAGTCTGGCCATACCTCCCTGCCAGTTAAATACTACATCACCTCTTTATTGGGACAGTTAGCTATCACTGACTTATTTAATTCTTTAAATTACTTAAACGACAGACAAGGCCAACCCCGATTATTTTTAGGTTGCAAATATCTGTGAGCGACAATTTAGGAAACTTGTAGACATGGGCAGAGCATGTTCTGAATGTCTATGCGTCTTCCAGACCACTAGGAATGCTGGACAATAGAGTCCAGAAGATTGCATGGTGCCCTCCGAGAAGTAAAAGAACTTTACCAAGGTCTGCATGGTGGTCTCGGTGTTGACTACTTGCTCTTCCTCCACATCTTCACATCGGTTGTGGTCTATGTCTAGAAGATGTAGTGGCACTAGGAGGTCGGCACCATCACCGAGACCCGGCAAAAGGATGACGACTCAGAACACGGAAGAACATCTCTCCCTCAGCTATGCTGTTGATGCCCCTGCTGCAGCCACCTTTTCAGCTGATATCAACATTTTGGCTACTACTGGTATGCCAGGAATGGGCCAATTACCTCAGGTCCTGCCGCAACACAACAGAGATTCAGGCACCGGTGAGGATGTCAGACCTACAGAATTCACCAGGCAAGAAAGTATGATTGTCTGACGAATAACTGATGGAATATTATAAATCCGTGATGAAAGCATCCGCTTTCATATCTGGCAAGTCTGCCCAGGTATTGATGATACGAAAAAGTTCAACGACTTAAATATGTAAAGATGTAATTATTAAATTGTTTCATTATATAATCTGTGAACCCTGAAGTGTGGTGCCACCTTGTGTGACTCAAGTGTGACAGACGATCTAACAATCTGATGATTTCATGATTTAAATCTGTCTTTTTCTACTCCAGGAAGAGTGGAGTCTGGAGCCCCCTTGTTGGTGTTAAAATGTCTCTTGTGATTTCATTATTTATTTATTTAAATCAATGTTGATATCATTTTGATATCTGTCTAGGGGTGAATTATGAGAAATTATCTCTTCATTCATTCACTTTATTGTTCAAATCTATGATTAAGAACTCAATGACTCTTCAGTATTGATCAATCTTTAGGTTTCGTGCATATAACACCATCCACTAGATTAATATTTATTCATTGAATTATGAAAATCTGTCATTATGTATTCAGTGACCACTAAAGTTTTTAGCCTCCTTAGGGGAGTCCATCGTGCAAGAACATCGCATCATCTAATAGTATACTTACTTATTTACCGGTTAAACTATGAAATTAAATAATAATTCATCACTTAATTAACATATTTGAAATACAGGTAATATTATGGACCCTAAGTCCCTTTTGGAGTCAGATTTTTTGAGTAGACGAAGTAATATCATCTCATTACTTCATCATTTAGCTCTGTAAATAGGTCATTACATCAGCGATAGTTTTAGGACTTTGGTGCCATCTCGTCAGTGTTAGTATAAAACGCCAGCTAAATAATTATCAATTTAATTTTATAAAAAAAATCATTATTCCAGGAAGAGACCAGTCTGACTACTCCATGTGGGATTTAAGTATGCACCACCATGACATTACTCAATCATTTTTCATTATATATTCCTTATTTGAATCGATGAAGATGTTGTTCTTCTTGACTGGAGTAGGGCCATTACTCCATGGGAGTTAATCACGTGGCAGTATTTAATCATCTAAGTACTCCTTCCTTGACAATCACTGGAGTTTGGTTCCATCTTATGAAAGTTAAGTATGGAGGACTATCCCATTATTGACTTACTTGATTGCATAAGTAATGATGGTGTCATCCGTCATGTGGCTGCTGTGGGATTGACACAGCAGCAGATCGGTACCAGAAGCAGTGCCCAGAGAATGGGAGACACTGCCTCATACAGTGATTACTGATTACGTAGTAGTACATTTTTAACAATCGGATGATTACACGATTTTAAAAAACTGTACTATTTCGCATCATCAGTTTCTGCGAGGTTGCAACAGAACTGACCCATGAAGGACACAGTGACCACCGATTTTAAAAACGGAATAACTGTATAATCTCCTGATCAGGGAATCTCATCTCATGAACTCTGTCGGACTGATAACATGACACACCACCAACAATTAATCACTCTAAATAACCATCTTAGAAAGAGGGGTACAGGACTTAATAGAGAACAGTCAATTGAGGAATCCAAAATGACTGAAAGAAACATAAGACACAGCTCAAAATCCTTAATCATCAGCCTCCGGCAAATCTAAACAACTCTGAAAAACCATGGGATCAAGGTCCTCTAAAGGTAAGAGGATGCAGAGGAGTTAATTTTATTTTCAATGAAGGGAAAAGGATAATGGTACAGGCGATTAATTGTATTGTTTCCGTTCTAGAAATTAGAAAATGGAAGCATAGAAAACAGGTTTAAAGTACTAATGATTGTACTTGAATGGCACAATGATGGTTTCGTTTTCATGCTTATGTCACTATAGGCATGTTTTAGCTCGAGAGACTGGTAAATATGTAGAACTCAAAAGAAAGAGCCCTGCTTTGTTTTTGTGAGCAACTCAGTGATGATGTAAGGTTAGTTCATTGGTAGGTATACTCCTTTTAGCATGCGGGAGGGGCACTAGAATGTGACAGAATGGTGGTTCATAAATGTTGCCTGGCAACGCTACTTGTATTCTGTATCCTGGTAACATGGGCCAAGGACGAGAGAGCAGCTTCGAGAAAGTGTTATCATGGGACATTACAGTCTCCCAAGATAACAATCTCCTAAAACTTTTCATGACAGCATTTGATTCGCCTAAACAAGTCATAGCCACACCTCTGGAAGTGTGCGTACAGCTTTTACTGGTTACCAAATTCAAGATTACCTAATCATCAGAGAACATAGTCTGTGGAGAAACATTATAAAGTCTTCCGTTTATGAATACTCTCTCTCCTAAGAAGTGAAACTAAGGAATGAAAGATAGTAAGACACACAATTATTCATCCAAAAGTGAGTTTGCCATTGGTGAATTCCTTCAGGAAGGTGATAATCCATTTGTTAGAGTAGACTTAGGGATTGTTGGATTTCAGTCCATCTCTTTTGAGGAAGCCGTCCAACAATAAATATGTGATATCTTCTAAAAACCCTGCATACAAAATGACTGTTCAGCATTTAAACATGCTACTACCCAACTCTGCGATTAAATAAGGGATAAACCTGGGAGTTTCCCACAATAATGTGGGAGCCAACTGAGACTCAATTGTGTGGAGTATGGCAGACTATTTCATCCTCTGATTATATTGTTATTTGATCATTAAAATGGGACATTAGATAATCCATGATCAGTGGATTGTGGTGACATGATGTGCGAGGCAATTATTATAAACCATCTTAATATCAATGATGTTGTTAAAATATTTAAATTAATCACGACATCATCGTTCATGAGCCTGGTTTGGAGCCACATAGGGATGTGGATGATGTTACACGAACTCATTATTTGATTATTTAATTATATAAAGCAATGATTATATCGTCCATGACACCTGGAATCTGGTGCCACAGATCATCTAATTACATAATTAATGTATTTAAATTGACAATCTGTGTTAAACACCAAGATAATGTAAATATATGTATAGTAATGTAAACAACAATCCACCTGTAAAGCTCCCTCTTGTGGAGTTAATGTGCAATATCATCACATTTTATGATTCATTTTTTCATTTGATGATGATGACATCCTTCATGCCTGGATTCTGACCATGCTTCCCTGCCAGTAAAATGCTACATCCCCTATTTATTGTGACAATTAGGTATTACTGACTCATTTAATTTAATTCTTTAAATTATGTAAACGACAGACAGTGCCATCACCGATTACGGTTTGGGTGCAAAAATCTGTCAGAGACAAGGTTAGGAAAGTTGTAGTCATGGGCAGAGCATTTTCTGAATGATCTATGCATCTCCCAGAGTACAAGGGATGCTGGGTGATTGAGTCCAGAAGATTGCACGGTTTCCACCGAGAAGTACAAGGACTTCACCAAAGCCGGGGCGGTGGTCTGGGTGTTGACTACCTGCTCTTCCTCCACATCTTCACATCGGTTGTGAACTAACATGAGAAGAAGGAGTGGCACTAGGAGGTTGGTACCATCACTGAGACCTGGCAAAAGGATGACGTCTCAGAACACAGAAGAACATCTCTCTCAGCTATGTTGGTGATACACCTGCTGCAGCCCACTTTTCAGCTGTTATCAACATTGTGCCTACTACTGCTATGCCAGGATTGGGCCCATTATCTCATGTCCTGCCGCACTACAACAGAGATTCAGGCGCTTGTGATGATGTCAGGCCAACAGAATTCATCAGGCAAGACAGTATGAATATCTGACGATTAACTGATGGCATTTTTAAAATGCGTGATGACAGCATATAGTTTCATACCTGGCAAATCTGCCCAGGAATTGATGATACAAAAAAAGGTCAAAGGCTTACATATTTAAAGATGTAATTATTAAATTCTTTCATTATATAATTTGTGATCCCTGAAGTTTGGTGCCACTTTGTGTGACTCAAGTGTAACAGATGATCTAACTATCTGATTATTTCATTATTCATTATTCATCTGTCTTTTTCTACTCCAGGAATAGCGGAGTCTGGATCCACCTTGTTGGTGTTAATTTGTATCTTGTGAATTCTTTCTTTCTATCTATCTTTCTTTCTTTCTTCCTTTATTTATTTAAATCAAATTTGACATCATTTTGTTATCTCTCTAGTGGTAAATTATGAGAAACTATCTGTTTATTCATTCATTTTTTGTTCAAATCTATGATTAAGAACTCAATGTCTCTTCAGGTTTGAGCAATCATTTAGGCTTCACGCATAAAACACCATCCACTTGTTTAATATTTATTCATTTAATTATGAAAATCTGTCATTATATATTCAGTGATCACTGGAGTTTTGAGACTCCTTAGGGGAGACCATTGTACCAGACCATCACATCATCTAATACTACACTTATTTCCTTAACTGTAAACTAGGAAATTAAGTAATAATTCATCATTTAATTGACGTATTTAAAATACAGGTAATGTTATGGACCATAAGTCCCTTTTGGAGTCAGATTTTGGGAGTTGATGATGTAATATCATCTCATTACTTCATCATTTAGCTATGTAATTTGATCTTTACATCAGCGATAGGTTTAGGACTTAGGTGCCATCTCATCAGTGTTACTATAAAAGGCCCTGTAATTAATTATCAATTTAGTTTTTTAAAAACATCATTATTCCAGGAAGAGATCAGTCTGACTACTACATGTGGGATTTAAGTATGCACCACCATGGCATCATTCAATCATATTTCATTATATATTAATTATTTAAATCGATGAAAATGTTGTTCTTTTGACTAGTGGCAGGCCTTTTCTCCATGGAGTTAATCACGTGGAATTATTTAATTATCTAAGTACTACTTCCTTGGCAATCACTGGAGTTTGGTTCCATCTTATGAAATTTAAGTATGGAGGACTATCCAATTATTAACTTATTTTATTGCGTAAGTAATGATGGTGCCATCTGTCATTTGGCTGCTGAGGGATTGACACAGCAGGAGATTGGTACCAGAAGCAGTGGCCAGAGAATGGGGGACACTGCCTTTGTGGTGATTACTGATTACATAATAGTAGATTTTTAACAATCGAATGATTACACGAATTAAAAAAAAAACTGCACTGTTTTGCATCATCAGTTTCTGAGAGGTTGCATCAGAACTGACCCATGAAGGACACAGTGACCACCGATTTTAAAAATGGAATAACAGAATAATCTCCTGATCAGGGAATCTTATCTAATGAACTCTGTCAGGCTGATAACATGACATACCACCAACAATAAATCACTCTAAATAACCATATTAGAAAGCGGGGAACAGAACTTAATAGAGAACAGTCAATTGAGGGATCCAAAATGACTGAAAGAAACAGAAGACACTGCTCAAAATCCTTAATCATCAGCCTAATGCAAATCTAAACCACTCTGAGAAACCATGGCATCAAGCTCCTCTAAAGGTAAGAGAATAAAGAGGAGTTTCTTTTATTTTCTAATTTTCTTTATTCTGGTCTAAAGGCCGAAGCAATGCTCCACAAGCAAATGCTTTTCCTGTGACTGCACTGGATAGTTGGCTACCTGACTCTAATGGAAAATTTAAATCTCTTAGGTGTTACAGTAATTTAAGAATTTTGAAGGTATAGTACAGAAGACAGCATGGCCATTGTTTGGAGAGCAACAGACTGCAACCAATGCCAATTGCATCAACATAAGAGATTGTCTAATAAACATTCTTCTAACATGATGAAATTGCATATTTTCTAGCATTAATATGCCTTCCCAGGGAGAAATCACTTCACCCACAAAGGAGATCCATAAAGTCAAATATTTCTAACATAACATGTCCTATCTCTGGAAAATACTCAGAAAGTAGCCAGCCTAGACATAGTTTGAATTTCATATATGATATCTTTCTTAAATGGCTTTTAAGTTCAAGCTCCATTTTACAAATTGAACAATTTCAGTAGGGACTGGAGCATGTCTAGCTACTTAGGGAGATGGGAGGATTAAATAGCAAATGTGTTCCCAGTATTGTTCCTAAAGGCCAACAGTTACCTGAAGGACCTGTTCCACATATAGGATCCTGAGGAGAAGGTGATGGGGAATGAGATAGATAGGAAACATAGAAGGTAGAAAAGATTTTCAAAAAAGCTGGGATGGCTAGATGTGTCCCATAACAAGCTTCTTAAGAAGAACAGACTCTTGTATACTATATCTACAGAGGAAATTGAAGCAAAGGGGACACTTACATGAAGTAAGTAGAAACCCAATCAATGGGACAAACTCAGGAGAACACTAAAATAATGCAGTGCTGGCGGAATACAGGGTATCTCATGATCATTGCTGACTAAGCCCACAGTGGCCTTGGGACTTAGAACCATAGCTCTATATAGTTTAAATCTATAGATTTGAAGCAACCTGTGCACAAAGGCTTTGTTCCATACAATTACCAGCTCTCCCATGCAAATACCTACTTTTTGACAAGGTTCTCTGTTTTATTGTCAATACACCAGGCCCTTAGGAAAAGCTTTCAAGGCCAAGTCCCCAGGCTGTTACAATCTCTTCTAAGAATGTTTCTCATCCCTGCATGAGGACCTAAGTGAAAGCTTTCCTTTATCAGGAAACTCATACATCATTGGTTTGCTTTTTAAAATCTGGTGTCCTATTTGCCACTCTGTTAGAACTATGTTTTTCTGGAGAAGAAAACTGCAACTATAAGATATAATAAATTTTAAGGTTGCTTGTTACCCTGTAAAAGCATTCTGAGCAGCTTGTTACAGGGCAGTTTTATGATAAGGGTAAGGGACAAGATGCTGTTGTAAAACAGTAGTTCCTTCTTTGTAATGGTTTGTAGTCAAAGTTCTGGAAAATCATGGTGAACAAATATGTATCTAGGATTCAAAATTCAAACAGGACTGGTCAGCATACACTTATCTTTGTGTGTTTTAGAGGCAGTACTACCTCAGTTAAATTCTACTTTATGAGACATAATATCTTCAAAGCATTTGTAAATCCTTTGTGTTACAAATTCTACTCCTATAAATCACTGCTCAATAGTGAAGTGCTACCCTTACATGAGATGTCTTTTACAACATGCAGAAAATTAATAATAAATGGATCTTACACATAAAATTAAAATGCAAATTGCTGAACTTCTAAAAGGTACTTAACTAAAAGGCCTCTGGAAGTTTGTTGCCATGATTTCAGTGGGTGCACCTGAAGTATGTAGAAGTTGACTTAAAAGAGGTTTCCATACACACCCTGCTCCCAGTGCTCAAAGAAGATACAGCCCACAGAGTAGTTATTTGGAGGACTGCATGAGAACTCAGGGGACAGGTAGTCTGGCTATAGTTCCCCAGCCAGATCCAGGGAATACCCACCACACTGGATCCATCACCTCACCATCTCCCACTACCCATGAGGACAGCAGCTCCTCATTCACCATGCTGTTGTTTTCCAGTTTGCCCTTCCTCAAAGCACAGCACACAAAATGACTGACTCCAGTTTCTCTTCAAATCCAGACCAGAAGGGCCCTGAACTTCTTTTGACAGGCAGGTCACAAAGGGGCCTGATTGGCTAGTAAGGCCTGAGTGATAAAAGCACCTCCCAGATGGTTGCAGTGTGCTTAAGGAAAAATTGCAATGGTTACTGTTTGCCTTTTACACCAGACCAAGTCTTTTCTACATCAGCACTGATGTGCATTTCTATAGCAATTATCCTATAGCTGACCCGTGATATCTTTCTGTAGTATACAGGCTTTTTCCTTTCTTCATCCTGGACACAGTGTGGCTAGCTAACTATACTTACTTAAATGGATTGAGCGATTCTAGGTGAAAAAGTTGAAGGGAGCTCCAAATATTCATTAACTACCACACAGAAATTTGGGGATACAAAAAAGTGTTATTTGTTATTTGGTTTAACACTGAGTTTAGTTGAACTAAATTTACTTTTTATCTGTTTGTCACAGGAAGTTGAGACATTCAGGACAGAAAAGCAGGGACCAGATCTCAAAAAAAGATAAATGATCTTTCTCGTGGCAGAATGCCAGATGATGGCTCCATAGATGTAGAATTTTATCCCTGAAACTCACAGCAAACACTTGGCAAAGACATAATAATGAGAAAAGTAGTCTTAATAGAAAATTGAATATGTACAGAGGAATTGAACTAGGAAGTATGTATTTGTGAGCACTATTGTTAGCCAATACATCTTCAGTGAGCAGATAAAAAACAAAACAAAACAAAAACCAACTGCATTAATCAAGGTTCTCTGCATGAAAATGAATGTAGGATGAATCTCACCATGTGTGTAGAAAGTGGATTTATTAGGATGTCTCATAAGCTGTGATGTAGTAAATCCAACAAAAGTTACCTACCAATGGGAATCTGAAGAGTACAGCAGTTTTTTAGTTTATCAGTTTAACCCTGCCTTATTCTAGAGACAGGAGAGAAGCCCTAGTCCCTACTTCACAGGACCTGTCAGATCTACATGACCCCAACTGGATGGCATTCCCCTACATATTGTATTGTGGTGGGGGGTTGGGAGGGGAGGGTGTTTAGAGTGCATGGGAGAGGGTAGAGAGGGCAAAAGGGAGGGAAGGAGGGAGGGAGGGCTTGGGGGGAGGGAGGGAGGGAGGGAGAGGGAACTGGGATCGACATGTAAAATAAAAAAAAAAAAAAAAAAAAAAAAAAAAAACGTATTGACTCCAAAATTTAAGTTGAAGAACAAGTTACTGGGGAAAAGTATTTCTATTTTTGTTTCCACAGAAAATGAAAAGATGTGGATTCCTTCCAGACTAATGTGGTTTGATCACACCAGACCGCCTGAAACAGAGTACAAGCTGATCCTACATTCCAAACAGCTGGACAAAACAGCCCTACAGACTACAGCTAGGATATCTGAATCTTCTTCGAATCCCCCAAGACAGCGCCCCTTACCAGCAGGAAGTAGTTTGGAAAGAACGACGCCCAAATTCCCAAATATTGTGTATAAATGTTTGTTTTCATTTAATTGGACTTTGTTATATAAAATTAAATAAAAAATACTCTATATGCATAAAAAAAGAAAAAAAAGAAAAAAAAGAAAAATTATAATGTGCTACATAGGTATGTTATCACTTATCTCTATAAAGCCTTTATCATGAAGAGATATTGGATTTTGTCAAAGGCTTTTGTAGCATCTAATGAGATGATGACTTTTTTCTTTAAATTTTGTTATATTGTGGATTCAATTGACAGATTTTTGTAGGATGAAACCTACTTGATCATGGGAGATGATCTTTTTGAAGTGTACTTAGATGGTCTGCAAGTAATTCTTGAGTATTATCACATCAATGTTCATAGGGGAAAATGGTCTATACTTCTCTTTCTTCATTGACACTTTGTAGTTTGAGTACCAGGGTGACTGTAACCTCATAAAAAGAATTTGCCAGTGTTCCTTCTTTTTCTATTGTGTGAAACAATTTGAGGAGTTGGCATTAGCTATTCTTTGAACACCTGGTATAATTTTTTCTACTGAAACAATCTGGCTATAGAATTTTGTTGTTTGTGGGAGAACTTTTATGATTGCTTATATTTCAATGGGTCTTTTAAAGTGTATATCTGCTCTTGATTTAATCTTGGTATGTCATACCTATCCAGAAAATTGTCCATTTCCTTTAAATTTTCAAATTTTGTGGAGTACAGATTTTCAAATGACCTAATGATGCTCTAGATGTTCTCAATATCTGTTGTTATGTCCCCCTTTTCATTTCTGATTTTGTTAATTTGGATATTACCTTTCTACCTTTTGGTTAGTTTGGGCAAAGTTTGTCTATCTTGTTGATTTTCTCAAAGAACTAACACTTTGTTTCATTGATTCTTTGTATTGTTTTCTTTGCTTCTATTTTATTGATTTCAGCCCACAATTTGACTACTTGTGGTATCTACTCCTTGTAGCTGAGTTTGATACTTTTTGTTCTAGAGTTTTCAGGTGTGCTATTAAGTCAGGACTATGAAATTCTTCCGTTTCTTTATGTAGGCACTTAGTGCTATGAACTTTTGATGGGAGATGCCATTCTGTATATATGTTTCTTATACTGGTTAATGAATAAAGCACTGTTGGCCAATAGGAAAGGAATATAGGAGGGAATATGAGACAAGGATGAAAGAGGAAGTAGTAAGGAGGAGTCAAGATGGAGAGTATGGAGAGAGCAGTACTACCAGCCACCTTTCCCCAGTAAGGTAAGACCACGTGAAAATACATAGATATGGGTTAATAATTAAGACAGAGGTATCTGATAAGAAACTAGTACCTGGCCAACAGCATTATATCGAAAAAAAAAAAAAAGTTACCTACCAATGGGAATCTGAAGAGTACATCAGTTTTGTAGTTTATCAGGATGGATGTCTCAGCTGGTCATTATACATCAAAATTCCAAAAAAAGTAGGCTCTAATGGTAGTAAAAGAATAAACTTGTACCCAAAGCTAGGGTAAGCAGCCAAAGAGGGAAAGCTTCCAACGTCAATACCATGTATACATGAAGGCTACCACCAGAAGGTTGATCTAATTTTTCCTTTATGTGATTTTGTTTTGTTTCTTGTTTTCAAAACAGGGTTTATCTGTACAGGACTTAAACTCATTCTGTGGATTTGGCTAGCCTCAACCTAAGCAAAATTAGGCAGCCTCCTGTGTCCTGGAATTAAACATTTGTACTGCCCCCAAGCAGTTAAAGGTAGATCTCATTATCTGTTTGCATAAAAGGCTTCTGTACGGCATTGTCAGTTCTGGAATATATTCTGCAAGTCTGACGTTTCTCAGCCCCTAAATGGGAATCAGTTCCAACTTGTCATGAGTTCAAAGTGGAAGCAATTTCTGTTTTCCCTTTATACATATTAATAAAAGTCCCCTTCCATTACCGCACCTTTGTTTGACTACTTAAGATGGTGTATGAATAAAATGGATCTTTCAGTATTGACTGAATCTGCCTGCCTAACATTATATTATGTCTCTGTCTTCCTTTCATCAATGATCGCTAGTCTTCCACTTGTCCACATTCACGGACTGAGAAAGGGACATGGGACTGTGCTGCTGTTTCTGATTACAGTCCTACAAACTCCATGATATTTGTGTGGAGATCATAAGTCAACTTTGTGGGGTCCACTTTTAGCCTACCACCTGACTACTCCATGGAAATCCTCAAGGTGACAAGGTCCTTGACAGATGTTCTACATGTATAAAGAGTCCACGGAAGCCAGCCCAGGCTACTATACCCAGCAAACCTCTCAATCAATATAGATGAAGAAAACAAGATATTTAACGACAAAGCCAGATTTTCACAATATGTATCTACAAATCCAGCCATACAAAAAGATTTGGAAGGAAAACTCCAACCCAAGGAAGTTATTTATGCTCACAAATATGTAGGCAAAAGATATTCCACTTCACCACAAATCAAGGGTAAAGCAGGACTAATAAATTCACAATACCACTGCCAACAACAAATCTAAAACAAACAAGCATTGACAATCCATGGTCCTTACACTCCCTCATCATTAGTGGCCTTAACTTTCTTGTAAACAGACACAGGCTAACAGACTGGACATGAAGACAGAATCCATCTCACTGCTGCATACAAGAAATACATCTAAGCTTCAAAGATAGACATTACCTCAGGCTAAGAAAAGATCTTCCAATCAAATGGACCCAAGAAGCAAGCAGGTGTGGCTATCCTAAATTCTAACAAATTAAACGTCCAACTAAAATAATCAGAATAGATTAAAACAGTCATTCCATGTCCATCACAAGAGAAATCCATCAACACAAAGTCTCAATTATGAACAACTATGATCCAAATTCAAAGGCAACCACATTCATAAAAGAAATGCTACTAAAACTCAAACCTCACATAAAACCTCACTCACTTATATTGGGAGACTTCAACACACCACTGTCACCACTAGACAGGACAAGCAGTCACAAACTTAAAAAAGTAACAAAAGAATTAACACAAGTTTCATCTCAGTTGGGTTTAACAGACATCTATAGAATGTCCCATCCAAACAGAAAAGAATAACCTTGTTCTCTGTTCCACATGAAACCTTCTCTAAAATCGACCAAATACTGGATGGCAATAACAAACCTCAACAGATACAAGAGAATTGGAATAGTCACCTGTATCTTATATGACAAGCATGCTTTAGAAATTGGAGTACAACAAGAACACAAATCGCAGAAACCCTACAAACTCATGGAAACTGAACAATGTTCAATTGCACCAAACCTGCATCAAAGAAGAAATAAAGAAATTAAGGACATCCTAAAATTCAACAAGAATGAGGACACAACATACCCAAACTAATGGGACACCTTGAAAGCAGTGGTACAAGAGAAGTTCATTGCACTATGTGCCCATATGAACATAAACAGAGGATAGTCACAATAGAGAATTAACAGCACAACTGAAAGCCTTAGAACAGAGAGAAGCAAACTCACCCTGGAGGAGTAGACACCAGAACATAATAAATTTGAGGGCTGAAATCAATAAAACAGAAACCAGGGAAGTAATGCAAAAAATCAATATAACAAAGGATTGATTTTTCAAGAAAATCAACAAGACAGACAAAACTTTATCCAATCTAATGAAAAATCAGAGAGAGTACATGCAAATTCACAAAATCAGAAATGAAAAGGGGGACATAAAAATGGATATGGAAAAAATCCCGGAAACATTCAGGTCATACTTTGACATACTATGACCTTTATATTTACAACAAATGTATGGTGATCAAGAAGGTATACAATATTTGGGAAAGGATAAAGGGGAGATACAGAGACAAAGACAAGAACAAAAGCTGGAAAATATAATCAACTTTTTATCAAAACACCAGAGAAATCTCAGCCAGGGAAACCGAGATCTTGACCATTGTTACCCAGCTACCAATCATGCTAGTTGTTTAGATCTTAAATAAAAAGAATTCACAACTCCCTCAAAATTGATTCAGAAGAATAGTCACTCTCTTTTGCTTCTGACCCTCCAGGTACTGACATTTTTCCCAACAGAGATGCCTCATGGTTGAGCGCGCTTTCTAAAATGTGGGTAATATCTTTCTATGCTTCTGCAAACTCTAATGGCTCCTTGTGGTTTAAGGCAAAACCAGCCCCACTATGCCCACACAAAAATTAATACAGAAGAATGATTTAATTTCTGCTTCTGACCACATGTATAATGCCCCAGCATGTGGAAACTGCCCTGTCCACCCACTAAACACCATGCACACTTGAGGAAAGACCAGATAAGAAATTCCTTTTTTCTCAGGATCTCAACTTTCCTGAAACATGTTATGGTAGCTAGTGAGTGTGGAAAGTTAAAACAGCTGTGATCATGTATTGCTGAAAGATTATTCTAATGACCTATTTCCACTGGTTTATAAACTGTGTGTGACACATAAAGACAAATCTGAATGTGGAATACAATACTGATAAATTCCATAAGCAAACTTTCTGTTTTTTGACCCATTGTCAATGAGAAAGCATGTCTCAGAAAATTAATTCTAAAATGCTAGGAGTAAAGCAGTTTTAGACCTTGCCTTTCCAGTGAGAAATATCTCCATAGACTAAAGAGGTTAAAAAAAACAAAGACGAGAAAAAAAACTCTTTAATGATTGCATACAACCATCTCTCACTAATGTTCAAAGAGGAGAAAGCCTACAACATATAATTTTTTGAGACAGGGTTTCTCAGTTTACCTGTGCTATAGCCTTTGTTGTAGTGGGTCTAGCTCTATAGAGCACACTAGTCTCAAACACACAGAAATCTGCCTGCATGTGACCTCTGAGGGCTGGGATTAAAGGCATTCATCATCACTGTCTGGCCCCTAAAACATATTTTGCATTCCGTAATTGCTGCCACTTTTAAGTTCTTTCAGGGTCAGATGCCAGCTGACAATTTGAAGAATTTAAATAGGGTCAGGAAACTGCAAGTCGGGCCAGTAAGGCCATGAAAGACTTCAACAGAAGAGATAGTACC
This sequence comes from Phodopus roborovskii, assembly GCF_943737965.1. NCBI lineage: Eukaryota > Metazoa > Chordata > Mammalia > Rodentia > Cricetidae > Phodopus > Phodopus roborovskii. Next base: position 49,486 of record NW_026127068.1, on the reverse strand, counting down.
ATAATGATTTCATAGTACACCAGTGACATGCAACAGCAGGTCACACTTGAATGACAGATTCGGATACAGATGTGCCAGAAGATGAGGAAGATAGGAAAGGCAGAACAAAGAGAAGATAAAACCTGGGGAAGAGAGGTCTTGCTTAACTTAAGTCTTATTCTATGTAAACTTCTTATGAAGAATTGCCACCTCTTTACTACTTCCAGGAGGAAATGGAAGGAAATGGGAGAACACTAGAAAGGCAGCAGGAGTAAGAGCTGTGTTCTCAGGATCTGAAATGACACCTACAGAAAGGCCCTGGCCACACACTATTGCATTCCCTCATAAGCATCTTCCTTGTTTTATAGCAGGAGCTCTATTTTATTCTGCATATCTCAGGGCATGATGGAAAAGTCCTAAGGCAAATCCCCCTGGTTGTTACTGTTTCTGCCAATCAAGTTTCTAGTTTTGAGAAGGATCATTGATCCATCTCCATGATTGAGGACCTAAACTGAAAGTATTGCTTGCTCAGCCAAACCCTCAAAACAAAAGGGTTTTCCCTTTCAAACAGTTGTCACTTGGGTTTATCTTGCCCATCTATGAATTTCTCTAGAAAACTGGCACTTTCAGGCACAACAGGCCCTAATGTTCATTGTGACCAAGCAATGTCCCCTGAGCAGCTTCTAAAAGTGTTGTTTTGTCAAAAACAGATGGGCCGTGGGCTCTTTGTGAATGAGGGGTTTCTCCTTTGTCATAGTTTTGAGTAAAATGTCCTGGACAATCCTAGAGATCAAATGTATATTTTAGCATCCTAATCCGAACATGCCTTATTAGTACACTACTCATCTTTGGGCTATTTTATAGGCAGCACTCCCTCAGCTAAATCATATTTTATGGGTCTCACTCTCTGTATGAATAGGTAAGTCTTTTATATGTATGATTGTACTCTTCCACATCACAGTTTAGTAGTGGAGTGCAATCCAACACAAGAATGCCATGTATGGACATGTTCAGTGTCTCATGCCTATAATATCACTGTCAGGAGACAGAGGAATGTATATCTCTATGAGTTTGGGACTAGCCTGATCTACAGAGCAACTTTGTCATGCACCAATGATATACCTTGAAAGAAGTTGTCTCCCTGGAAACAGGATGTATCCCTGAAGTATGAAAGGATTTTGGGAGAGACACTCACTTAGCCTAGAGGCAAGAGGTAGGGCATAGTCCCTACTGCAAATGACTTGACATATTTTTGACTCCTCCTGGAAGGCAACACCCTACCTGTGGAGTGGGAACAGGAATGGGACATGGGACTGGAGCCAAATTGGGAGGCATGGGAGGGAGGGACTGGGAACTGTGATCAATATGTAAAATAAGAAAAAAATAATAAATATGTAAAAATCAAAGAAAAAAGCTATATCAAAAAAATCAAAAATAAATAAATATAAGTATGTACTCAAATAAAGAAAATGCCTTTTACAGGATACACACAAATAACCAAACATGAATCTTTTATCTACACATTAAATGTTTACTGCAGAATTTGTAGAAGACACTGGAGAAATTAGGCCTCTCCAAGTTTGGCTACTTGCCTTCCTATGTACCAAAAGAACTCTGATGCTGACTATCAATGTCTTTCTACACAAAGCTCTCTGATGGAAATGAAATGCTTTCCACTGTGTGAAATATTGATACTCCAACACCCGGGTATAGGGAGTTGCTAGGACTATATAGTACGTTTCAGAACACTGAATGTGGCCAAAATTTCACACCAAGCAACCTAGAGGGCCTGCCACACCAATTTCCAGGTCTCCCTATCCCATCCTCCCCATCTGAGGATAGCATCCCCTCACTCACCATGTTGTGGCTTCTGTGATCATTCATGGTCCACTCACAATTTTCTACAATAGCACTCCCAGAACAGAAATCAATACACTGGCACTTGTTCTGCTTAAAACAAAGCCCGAAGCAAGAGTAAAAGCCTACAGTGTGTTTACAGGAAGTATCCTGCAATGGCTGTGACTGGCAGATTGGCCTGGTTTTGCTGACTGGATGGTTAAGCTTGAACAACAAGAGCACTTCCTCAAGGGTTCCTTGGCTCTGGCTTCTACTCAAGACCCAGACCTTGTAGTCACCTACAGAGACACAAATCTCAGTGTCACTTACTCCTGTCTAAAACAGACAACCCCATTGTCTTCTAACAGTGTGTGAGATCATCCTCTCCTCTTCCACACAATGTGCAGATGTTGCAGATACAATTACACAATGCATACTGGAATGATTAAATTATTCAATAGAGGGAAGGGTGCCCATGTTATTAAAAACTTGAGAGATTTTATGGAATATGGCACAGAAGAAGTTTTTTCTGTCGTTTCTTGCTAAGGTCAGAGGAACTGGGTATACATTTTACCTAGTAGTCACAGACACTTCAGAAAACAATGAAAGAAGGGAAGGAGCTATATCACAAAGAAGATGATATATCTTTCTCCTGTTAGATGCTTGGGCGATAGCTCTAATGCATTTGGTAGTTTTATTCCTGAAACTCTTGACAAAAGAATAATAATAAAAACTGTTGTCGTCATGGTAATTTGAGAGAATTGGTCTGGGAAGATTACTTCTACAAGCATTGTGATGACCAACACAGCTTCCTCAGGGTACATTTGAGAAAATAACTGCATTATTCAATGATGTCTTCTTGAACAGGACTGTGTTCAGGTTTCTAAATCAGTGGAGCAATCATCCAGGCTTGAGATTGGAGAAAGAATTAATTTTTTGTTTGTGATCTGGTTCCTGTTTTCTTTTCTTTTTGTTTCTTTTTTTTTTTTTTTAACTTGTCTGCAGCCCCAGTGACAACCATGAAATAAGTGGTTTCATTTCATCTTATCTCAGTGGGAAACTACAGAACATACATCTCTTTTTCTGTGCTGAAATCTCTCGCAAGTAGTTACGACATGGAATAATCACATCATGTGATTGTGTAGTACCCTGTGAAAGCTGGCTAGCAACCTTGTTTTCAGGAGAAAGGAGTGACTGCAGAAAGAGAGCAGATGATAAACATCTGCAGCAATTCAGCAGGATACAAGATAATCTCAAAAAATTCAGTAGCCCTACATTATTCAGAAAACAAAGAGACAGAGAAAGAAACCAGAGAAATATCAGCCTTTACAATAGCCACAACCAACATAAAGTATCTTGAAGTAATGCTTACCAAACAAGTGAAAGACCTATATAATAAGAAGTTTGTGGCTTTAAACAAATAAATTAAAGAATATACCAGAAAATGGAAAGATTTCCCAGGTTATTGGATAGGAAGGATAAAAATAATAAAAATGACAATCTTGCCAAAAAAAAAAAATCTAGAGATTCAATGCAATCCCTATTGAAATCCCACCACAATTCTTCACGGACCTTGAAATGATAATAATCAACATTATATGGAAAAACAAAAGGCCTGATATAGCCAAAACAGCCCTTTAAAATAAAAGAACTTCAGGAGACATCACCATCAGTGACATTAAGCTCTAGTACAGAGCTATGTGCCTGAAAACAGCCTGGAATTGGCACAAAAAAAGAAAGGTAGACCAATGGAATCGAACTGAAAATCCTGATAAAAACCCACACAACTATAAACACCTGACATTAAACAAAATGGCTAAAAGAATACAATGGGGCAAGGAAAGCATCTTCAACAAATGGTGCTGGCTCAATTGGATGAGGGTGTGTAAAGGACCGCAGATAAACCCATGTCTATCCCCAAGCACAAAACTCAAATCCAAATAGATCAAAGACCTCAACATCAATCCACCCAAACTGAATGTCTTAGAAAAGAAAATAGGAGGTACCCTTGAACAAATTGTTATAGGAGACCGCTTCCTGAACATAATTCAAGGAGCATAGACACTGAGATCAACAATTAACGAATGGGACCTCTTCACACTAGAAGCTTCTGTAATGCAAAGGACACAGTGGACAAGACCAAAAGGCATCCCACAGACTGGGAAAAGATTTTAACCAATACTACATCACACAAAGGGCAGATCTCCAAAATATACAAAGAACTCAAAAAACTAGTCAACAAAACACCAAATAACCCCATTAAAAAATGGGGCATAGAACTGAAAAATAATTCTCAATAGAAGAAATCAAAAAAGCTGTCAGACACTTAAGAAAGTGTTCAACATCCTTAGCTATCAGGGAAAGGCAAATCAAAACAACTTTGATATACCATCTTATTCCAGCCAGAAGAACAGAACTCCTGCTGTTAAGTATGTGGAGAATGGGGAACACTCCTCCACTGCTGGTGGGCGTGCCAACACATACAGACATTTTGGAGATCAGTATGTTGGTTCATCAGGAAAATGGGAATTAGGTTACCACAAGACCCAGCAAACCCCGTCTTAGGCATATACCCAAATGACTCACATCCATGCAACAAAGACATGTGCTCAACTATGTTCATAGTAGCATTCTTTGTAATAGCAAGAACATGGAAGTAACCAGAAGCTCTTCAATTGAAGAATGGATAAAGAAGATATGGCACATCTATACAATGGAATACTACTCTGCAGAATAAAATAATGGAATCTTGAAATTCGCAGGCAAGTGGTTGGCACTTGAAGAAACCATCCTGAACGAGGTAACCCAGTCACAAAAGGAGGAACATACTATGCACTAACTCATAATTGAATTTTACACCTAGATCAAAGGATCTCCAGCTTATAATTCACAACACCAGAGGAACTAGGATACAAAGTGTATTCTGAGAGATTCATATAAAGTTCCTCACAGAAGGTGTAAGGGACAAGTCCCACAGAACACATGGCAAGTGGGGGTTGAATAGGTTGAGAACTAGGAAAAAGCGTAGGGGATGAGAGGAAAGAATGTGTGACTAAAAAGAATGACTCAGGGTAAGAATAGAAGACAGAAGAGAGAGACTCAGTGTGAGTGAGAAGGAGAGACAGAGAGAGTGAGAGAGAACAAAAAGAGTGAGACATTATTGTTTCGAAGAGAAAACTACCCAAAGAAAGGTCTAGAGACCTACAAGTCTGTTGCCAACTAACAATTCGAGCAAACGTATAAAGGCTACAATAAATGCACTTTCTGGATAGTGAGATCAACAACTAACTTATCCATCATCATGGAGCCCTCATCTAGTACCTGTTGGAAAGAGAAAGCAACACCCATACCTAAACACTGATTCGAACTAGGACACAGACGCAGATGGAGCAGACAAGACCAAGTGGCAGAAACATAGAGACAGCTGACCTGAAGAAGGAGGAGCTAACAGGCCCCAAGCTGATAGCTGGCAATCCAGCATGGGACTGACTCAGGCTTCCCTGAATATGGGTCTCAGCCAGAAGGACTGAGCAGTACTAAGGACCTCAGACAGTGGAAACAGCATGTATTCCTGGTGCACAAAAGAACCTTGCAGACACATTCACCATGGAGGGATACTGCCTTAACCTAGATACAGGAGAGAAGTGCTAGTCCCTACTTCAAATGACATGACAGACCTACATGACCCCACCTGGATGGCATGGCTGTACATGTGGAATTGGGGTGGTGGGATGGGAGGGCAGGGTGGTCAGAGTGCATGTGAGGGGGCAGAGAGTGTAAGTGGGAGGGATGGAGGGAGGTGTGGAGAGGGAACTGGCATCGACATGTAAAAAAAAAAGTAAGAAAAAAAAAAAAAAAAAAAACAAAAAAAAAAAAAAAAAAAAACCCAAAATTCTCAGGCCAGGAACTTCCAGGCTAGTGGTAAAGAGGGAAAATAAGGGTAAACAGCACCCAGCCCCTCATGGTACAGAAGTCCTAAGCCATGATCATCCAGGAGCCATGCTGTGTTGCTGATGGCCTAGGTGCATTGGACCAGTTGGTGGGCATTCAGAAAGAAGAGGAATTCTGATCTTTGGGGGGTGTATGACTGAAGCTGCCCCTGGCCCTTCCCTCCTCTCCTCAGGTAGCAGTGACTGTGACTGGAGGGACCACAAAGAAGCATGAAGGTGGGGGGGGTTGAGAGGGTGAGGTGGAGGATAAGGTGGTTTGGGAGAAAAAATATGGTAAACGTTTTTATGTAAACTAAGAAAATACAACTAACAAAATATATGGTAAATAGATGTGATGGCTATGTGCAGACTTGATACAATCAGTCTGAAGCAAAGAAAACAAAATAAGCTAACAGTGGTGTAGTAGACAATTCAAATGGGCCTGGAGATTTATAGGTCAACACAATTCATCAAAGTAGCACAGAGAACATCAGAAGGAACTTCAGGTGTTACAAGTATGATACCACTTCTCTAGGCAATAAAAGGTAGAACAGGAAAAAGGATTGGCAAGATGCAGAAGAGTAGAAAGGAGATAAAAATAAAATTATAATAATGAAAGATAACATAAAAGGAGAGCTGGTGTACCCCACATAATCTGTAAAAGGAGGCAACAGTTAAGAGAGCAGAGTGTGCAGAGAAGTTCAGGGGAAATCACCATAGCAAGAAGGTAGAGTCAGGAATTAAATAAATAAATAAGTTTTCATTTCAGGCATGCACCTCTGAGTAAGACTCAGTGATATGAAAAAGGAAAAAGAAAAACAGAAAAGGAGAGATTTATCTACACTAGGGATGTCTGAGGAAATCAGAAAAAGAGACTACAGGTAATGTTAAAAGATAAAGAGGTTCAAAGAAAAGTAGTAAATAGGTCAGAGGAAGATGTAAACTGTTGGCTGTGGTCTCTCGTATCTACAAACATAAATTCAAGATTAGTAATTTTGACGAAACCAGGTTGACTGTTTAAAAGTGCCATTTATTTCTCTCCAGAAAAATATATGTACTTGTCAAAAATTTCTATTCGTGTTTCCTGTTAGAAACCTGTTTATAGCAAGAATAGAGCTTAAACAAAAATGGTTTAAACATTTTTGCTGTCCAATGCTAACAGCTCTCAGCTCAAAATTTATCTCTGAGCACTGGTCATTAAATTCAGATTATCAGAAAATCAGATGCCCTTTTAATGTAGACGACACTAATACTGTTTTATGTCTAAAGCTGTTAAAAATTGAAACTAGTTAAACTGTTACAATTAGTAACACTGGTAATTAACATAAATTTAACAGTCACCAATGTCATAATGGGTTTAAAGACATAAAGGGTGCTTAAATTTGATATTACAAAAATAAATTACACGATATTTTATTGTTTTATAAGACAGTTTTTAAATGTTTAAATTCAGAAAGTTACATTGTATTTGTGCTTCTATTACATTGTTAATGTTTATAGTTAAATCAAAGGGCTAAAAGTTAAGATCACAGCATAAAGTGCATATACTAACCAAAAGTTGAGATGCTCATTTTTTATGTTACAGAAGGCAATCCATCCTTGCATTTGCTAAATTTGGAAACGTAAGTTATTTAGATAAACTGAGTCACAAAGTTGTTTTATGTTTCCCTACAAGGAGTTTCAAATTAAAATCAGTATTTTTAAAGCTAAAACTGACAATGCAAAGTTCTACTTTTATAAAAGCTGGTAACCTATTATAAATGTTAAGAAACACAAGTTACCAGCCATCCTTATAGATTAACTGTTGGATATAGTCAAACTAAGTATTAATGATTAATAACAGTAATAAACATCACTCTGTCTCCTATACATGTTCTAAATAATTAAGGTTAAAACAAGTAACTGAAAGCCAAGTTGTCTATTCAGATCTACCTAGACAGACTTTGAATACTACAAAGATCTGTATAATAAGGCATTTAAATGTTAACTAAAAAGCTGTAATACTATCAGGCAAATATTCAGAGAACCTAACAATGACCCAAGTTCTCTAAAGATGACTATGGGGCAGCATAGATTGTGATGACACTGAACAGAGAGCAAGATGTTCAAATACAATGCCTGCTGCAAGACAGGACCCAGTTCAATCTCTGTAGAGGCTACAGGGTACTGGAAAATTGTCTGCACCATCTTTGCCTAGACAAAATAAGGTGAGACATTTCCAAGTCAAAGTTACACAGAGAAAAAACAAAAAACAAACAAAAAAAAAAAAAAAAAGAATAAATAAATAAACCCTCTCACATTATGTACTTGGTGAAAAACTTCTCCCCTGAATGCCATAAACAATTGATTATGGCTAGTAATATAATGAATGGTCCCTGTCATTTTTTTAAGTAGATTCAAAAGTTAAATAAAATTTATCCTTCTCAGGTCTCTGATACTATTGATGTCTTGGCTAACCAAAACTTTGTGAGCTTGGCAGTAAAGGCACCCTTAACATGGCTCCTAAAAAGGATCTAAAAATATGAAGACATATGTCTTTTTTTGAATATTTATTAATTATGCATAAAGTGTTCTGTTTGCATACATGTCTGCATGCCCATAGAGGATACCAGATCTCATTATAGATGCTTGTGAGACACAAAGTAGTTGCTGTGAATTGAACTCAGGACTTCTAGAAGAGCAGCAAATACTCTTAATCTCTGATCCATCTCTCTAGCCCAAGACATATAAGTCTTAAAGATAGAAAAATAATTTACAATATAAAAATGCAGAGCTTAACATTTAATTAAGTTCTCTTAAGCTATTGAGCAGTGACTCCCAGCTGTTTAGACAAAAGCTCAAGGTTTTATGATTTATTTTGGTTGTCATCTAAGTGTAAATGTGAAGGACTTTTCATCAGGCCTAATGTACCTCTGACCAGTCTGTACGTGGATCTCTCTTGACAGAAGAAAAATGTATAAGCTTTTTCCCTTGTTGAGATAATATATCAAAAGGTAACTCCTATACATAGGGGACAAGATGACTAACCTTTAGGCCAAAAATCACCAGAAGACTTTTGCCTATTGGAGGCCCAAAAATTGGGCCTCTCATGTCCATAGCAAAGAGGGAATGTGATGGAAAAATTAATAACCAAAATGTATAAAATTAGGGCTCATTGGAAGAATAAAGAGAACAAGAATTTCTGCCAGTAGATAAATCCCTGATTAGATTACAGAGCCCACAACCTGTTCTCAGGGGAAGAAGAAAATCGCCCAAACTTTCAGGTGTGCTTATCAATCCTGCATAAACAAATGACAGATACTATTAACTTAGATCCATGATGACCTTGTAAATTAAATTTGTACTCTATGAACTGCCTGTATTTTGGAAACCTTGTCTACTGAAACTAATGGTCTCAAGCCTCCCTGTCTGTTTATCCTTTTAAAAACACTTCACTATTTTAGGCCACTACCTTACATTTCCGATAGAGGGAGGTACCAGCTGGCTTGATTTTTAGCAATAGAAACCTTTTGCTTTTGCAGTCAGAAGTTACTTCCATGGAGGTTGAGGAAACTGGTAGACATAGAAGTAATAAGCTGCTCAAGGAGGCTTTATAGGCTATAGAACTCCAGGTGACAGCTATTTGAAAATCAAAACACTATTGTGTCAGTGATATGCCTGTATTACTTCATGCTTAATTTTGCTGTGTTTTCTTAGCTGCAAGTAGGCTAAAATGCTAGACAATACCAATAAAAGGAAGGGGGATTCAGGAAATGGAAGACTTATCACAGGCATTGGTTTTGTTGACAATGTTGAAGATTCACATGGGCTGCACTGGTTCACCATAAGTCCAGGGAGAGCAATATTGAGGAGCAGGCTTTACTCAGCAACTGATTATCATCTGCCAGAAGCACAAATCGGCTGAGACATGTTCAAAGTGGGAACAGAAGTTAAAACGTATATATTTAATTGGAACTCTTAGTTCCTTACCTTTAGTGATCAAGAAGGACAGCAAGACCAGGGAGACAATTCCATCCTCAGAATAGCTGTACTTATCTGCAGTCCTTTTGTCCTGTAAGCAGTGGATACAAACTTTATGACATTTGATCCTCTGAAGCCTATATGAACTATATAACTATATATATATATATATATATATGTTATATAGTTATATAACATAACTATAACTATGTTATATAAAAGGACATAAAAGTTTTAGATATATTATCATTACCAATCTGTGCTGAAATCCATATTGTAGAAAAAGTAGATATTAGGTATCTGTAAAACAGCAGGCATGCACTTATGCCTTTGAATCTTATATGCAGGCTGAACACTGTATGCATAATTAATAAATAAATGTCCAAAAACGACATTTATGTCTTTATATTTTTAAATCCTTATTTAGGAGCCATATTGAGGCTGCCTAATACTGACAAGCTGACAGAGTTATGGTTAGCCCAGCCAACAATACTTTTAGATCTGAGAAGGATATATTTAATTAACTGTCCAATCTACTAAAAAAAAAAAAAAATACAGGGACCAGTCAATATACTCCTAGCCATAACCAATTGTCTATGGCATTGAGGGCAGAAGTTCTTCACAATGTACATAATGAGAGGTGTTGTTGTTGTTGTTGTTGTTTGTTTGTTTGTTTGTCTTTTATCTGTGGAAGAGGGACATGGAAATTTCTGACCTTATTTTATCTAGGCCAAGGTGGTGCAAGCAATTTTTCAGTTCCCTGCAGCCTCTAAAAAGTCTAAGCTGGGTTTAACCTGTCAACAGACATTCTATTTGAGCATCTTGCTCCTTGGTCAGTGTCATAACAATCCATGCTGTCCCATAATCTTCTTAGAGGCCTAGGGTCATTGTTAGGATCTGTGATTCTACGTCTGATATTATTATTACTTTTTAGTTAACATTTAAATGCCTTATTCTACAGATCTCTGTACTATTAGAAGTCTGTCTAGGTATAGCTAAATAGAAAACTTTGTTTCAGTTACTTGTTTTAACCTTAATTATTTAGAACATGTATAGGTGACAGACTGAAGTTTATCCCTGTCATTAATCATTAATACTTAGTTTGATTATAACCAGGAATTAATTGATAAGGATTTTCTCATCATATGAATTTAATGACCAGAGCTCAGAGATAAATTTTGATCTGAGGGCTGTTAGCATTAGACCCCAAAAAATGTTTTAAACCATTTTTGTTTTAGATCTATTCTTGTAATAAAACGTAGGTTTATAACAGGAATCACACAGATAGAATTTTTTTCCAGTCCATTAACATTTGTAAGATTTAAAGGAAATATTCTATGATCTATCCTATCTTTGTGAGTATAAAGAACTATATGTCACTTTAAACCCAACCAGGGAATACTATAACCTTAACTATCAGTCTTCAACTCCTTCAAAGAACACAGAAGGATAATATATAAAATCTAGAATTGAAAGGGACAACTCCCCTGGTCAGATCCTATGTTCTTCTGTAATGTTCCATCTTAAGCCTATAAGCCACAGTTTATGTATGGCAGATTTTTCAGCCAAGTAAGAAATATAAAAGTGTCCTACCTGTGTTGTCAGGTTGTCAGTACCTTTTCTCCACATCCTTCAGACTGTCTAGCAGACTCTTCCATGAAGAAGGAACCATATAGCAATGTCCATCTTGTATCAGCAGTCACTTTCCTGTGGGTCCTGCATGTCCAGTCCATACAGCATAAATCCAAACAGTCCAGGGAAGAACAATATTTTGCCCAAATGGCTGGTCTTGCCATATTGGAGGCAAACTCTAGAACTTTTCAACAAGTACATATAATTGTCTTTAGAGAAATAAATGGAACTTTTAAGCAATTAACCTGGTATGGTCAAAATTTAATGCATATTACTAAATTTAAATTTATATTTGTAGATATGAGAGCCCACAGCAAACAGTTTACATCTTCCTCTGACCTATTTACGAATTTTCTTTGAACCTCTATATTGCATTACATTACCTTTTGTCTCTTTCTCTGATTTTGTCAAACATCCTTAACATTGACAACACTCTCCTTTTCTATTTTTCATTTTTCCTCTTATGGATGACTCTTACTAGGAGGTTTTGTGTCTGAAGTGAATATCTTATTTATTTATTTAAATCCTGAGTGTACCTTCTTACTGTGGTGCCTTCCCCAGAGCGTCTCTGCACCCTCTGCACTTTTATCTCTTGGCTTGTTTTTCTGCTTATGTTGGGTACACCAGCTCTCCTTTGTTGATGCTTAATAACGATAAGGAGAAACAAATAGGCTGAATCGATGTTTATTCAGGGAGAAATAACTTATAATATAGAAATAGGAATACTAGCTGTTCCTGGTCCCAAGTATGCCTCCAGATGTACTCCTGTCCCCGTGCTGCAAGAAATAGAGCTCTTTGAGCCCCCTCTTCAAACTTAGTTCCCCCATGTAACTCCTGCTCTGCCTCCACCCCAATTGACATGGTCTATGCCACAGGTGCAAAAAAAGTGAAGATCTCACCAAAATCCCCATTTTAGTCTAAAGAAAAAAATTTAAGCTTGATACAAAAACTATATACAAAACAGTGAATAACAAGTGTGCTCTAAGAAAAGGAATATTGAGGACATATAAACTTAAGACATAACTATCTAGATCTAGGATGAAGGGAAAATGGGGATTACAATAGTGTTGTCCAAAGCTGGAAAGCGTAAGTCTACTAAGAAATATATCTAACTAGGAAGAGAGAATAATACTTGTGATAATTTAATATTCAAACTCATCAAAGCCCTGAGAAGAAAAATAACAATACTAGGGTAGGCAGGAAGTGTGCGTGGACAACTTCAAATGGTGCAGCAAGGACAGAAACAGCTATCTGGATAGTCAAGCTCTCACCTCAAGGTTGGTATAACCAGTTATTGCTAATGCCTAGAGTACCTGAGAGACCACAACAAAAGCAAGGAGGTAAAAAATCTGTCTTACCCTGACTTGGCAGGGTTCAGCAGTCTTCTAAGGCCTGAAATCTACTCAGCATTGTTTCCTTGAGTATCTGATCTTGAATCACAAAACTTTCTAGAGACTTCATTGAGTCAGTAAGTCTCTTGCTTTCTCCAACTACAAATGATTCCATATTTTTAATATTCTTAGGTATTATCTGAATGACATTTAAACTGCCTTCCAGAATCAATGTTCTATCTGATAGCTTTCCATTATCCTCAGACATGGAACGGATTCTGCTAGTCTTTCCATCTGATATTCCAGTTTTTTAACCTTATTAGCAGCTTCGTTCAAGCAGGAATTAGCTGTTTCTGCCAGCATGTTAATGCAGTGCACTGTTTCTGTTTTGCTTATTGAAGCATTTGACATAGAACAAATTCTGTTTTCTAGTTGGTAATTTTTATGTTCCATGTTTTGTATTCTAGATGTCGGCTCTCTATTTGCATCTCTAATATTCTGAATCTTTTTTTCATCAGGTTGATACCCATTGTCTTTACAAAAAAAATGTATATATTGGTTAATCCATGATTGTCTTCTGTTAAAATTCCTTCTATATATGAAGTAAAGGAATTTCCAAAGTCTTCCATCATAAGATTATCCACCCTAGGTATGGAACAATTGATCTCATATATTATATCATCTTAAATTGTGAAGAATATTGTATTTACCTTAGGTGGAATTCTGCTGTCCTCGAACTTTGATGGTTTTAGTTGTTGAACTCAGCTTGTGGTGGTAATGCCTGGAGGTGTCCCACCAAATCGCATCTGGCAGCAGACAATCCTTCTGATCTTGTTCCCTGAAGAATAGCTCTTAACAAAATAAGGCAAGCACAAATTTGTTAAACGAATGAGTGAAAGGAGCCTTGTGCAAATTTCTGAGGACCCCAGGGCTAACAGGTGTTGCCTCTTATTGGCGCCTTTGGGCCTCAGGAAACACACCAGCTGGGCAGGCGCCAAGTGAGCTACAGCTGCAAATGCAAAGTGGGGAATTGGCAAAAGATGAGCAGTGTGAGCTTTCTCAGGGCTGCGGTGGAGGTAAAGTTGTAGGGCAGTGGCAAATGTTCCACAAGCTGTGGTGTTTCCACCTGGTTACTCAAGGAACTCTGCCCATTCGGGGATGGTGTGAGAAGTGAGCAGAGTCTGCCACCTTGGTGTAAACCAGGTCCGGTAAAAATCCGGATTCCGCTTCTGACACCAGATAGCGTGCTTGGATAGTTCAAATTGATTGGTCTGCACTGGATGCTATGAGATGATTGGTTTATGATGCGCGGGCTTTGTTGCAACCCTATAAAAGCTGTCTGAACCTTGTACCCAGGGTTCCCAGTCCTCTACCCTATGTGGAGTATGGCTGCGAACCCCAGTGCACTGGAATATAAAAGACCTCATGGTTTTGCATCAAGACCATTTCTCGTGAGTGATTTGGGGGGGGCGCCTTTCCTGAGACGGGGCGTGAGGTTCCACGCCCTATGTGAGTCTTTCAGGGTGGGTTCTAGGACCTCATAAGAAAACCCACAAAAGCAACTAAACTGGCTCACAGGAACTCACAGTGCCTGAAACAACAACCAGGGAGTCTGCATAGGACCAACCTAAACCTTCTGCATAAATGTGACAGTTGTGTAGCTTTCTTTACTTGTGGCTGTTGGTGTATTGGAAACGGAAAAGACGGTCTTTGCCTGTATTCATTAAAATCAGTCACAGAAAAATATAGAATGTAATCACAACCTAAGTTTTAAGATTTCTTATGTGTAGTGTTCTACCTGCATGCCTGAAGAGGGAACTAGATTTCTGAATAGGTGACTATTACTCACCCTGTGGTTGCTGGGAAATGAACTCTGGAAGAGCAGGTAGTGCTATTAACCTCTAAGCCATTTCTCCAGCCAACACTGTAAGTTTTATAATGCCTGAAAGATTTTGTTGGGATATGTAAACTGTAAAAGAAAATTAAAGAAAACAACAGTGTGAGAAAGAAGTTGTTTTCAGAACCCCTAAGACACATAAGAATCCAGCTGCAAGCAAGCCTTTGGGGTGATTTTTTTTTTTATTTTGTGATGGATGAGGGAGGGTCCCACCCAATGTGGGTGCCAAGTGCTGGGCAGCTGGTCCCGAGTTCTCTTTAAGAAAGCAAGCTAAACAAGTTATGAGGCAGGACCCTCCTGGCTTTAGGTTTCTTCCCTGTTTGAATTATTGCTCTGGGTTCCTTCAGTGATAGACTACAATGAAAAAGTACAAGTGAAATAAATCTTTTCCTCACAAACTTAGTTTTTGGTCCTATAGTTTGTTGCAGCAACAGAAACACTAAGACATTAGTCATTAAACCAGTGATGACCAATCTACAATAGATAGGCAGAGAGGGGGTAGGTATAGAGGAAGGAACTGGATGTCCATGGGATGGGGAAACAACAAAGATGTCATTGGGGGATTGGGGTGTGTGGGAGGACTGGAGAGGATCAAGTGGTGATGGGGAGGAAATTTATGGTGGAGAAAGGGAATTCAGTGAGAGATAACTGGAACTGAGGGAGATATTTGGGAGGTCATATGGAAACTTAGTTCAGTGGAAATTTCCTAAAATATATGAAGGTGATCCTAATGAGCCGTCCTAATAATGAAGGAGAGAGAGTCACAGCTGTCCATTTTTTGTCACTAAACTAGGCTTCCAGGACCAGAAAAAGGTCACATTCTATTGAGTTGATGGGCAAGGGGGTCCAATGGGAATCGCCAAACAACCCAGGCTATTGTCAAGACAATAGCAACAGTTACTTTCTGCAAACTGCAACAGGGTCAAATTAGTGAGGACAACACCAACACAACTCATTGTACATGAAGAAATTTAACTGCTAACTAGACGCACAGATGATAGACATACAGGTTGATTGATGACAGACAGACAGATATAGATAAATGCTTCCATACCTACCTACCTACCTACATGAATACAAAGATGAAAAACATACAGACAGCTAGATCTATGTAATGATAAACTAAACACTAAAAACGTGGTACTCTGATTGGAGATGTCATTCAGCAAATATGTTTCTCTTATTGGTTAATGAATAAAGCTCTGTTGGCCAATAGGAAAGCAAGATAGTCAGGACTAGGAGACAAGGAGGAGAAAGGAAGTAGTAGGGAGGAGATCCAAGATGAAGGACCGAGAGAGAAGATTGCCAGCCCCACTCTCTGGTAAGATAAGGCCACGTGGAAATACTTAGATTAACAGAAATGGGTTAATATTTAAGAGAGACCTAGCCGATAACTGACCAACAGAATTATATCTAATATAGCATCTCTGTATGTTATTTGGGGCTGGTGTGGACCTGGGTCCAGGCTGGGGGAAAAAGTGTTTCTAACAGTACTCTCTACTTCTCTTACCTACATGAGCATATTTTCTACCCCCATTTAAGATACAAAGATGGAACATTCAAAATACAAAGTCCTCTACAATCCCAGACACAAAATATCCAATGTCCATTTGAGGCACGTTGGTTTGATTAGTAACTGGACTTTCCTTCGATTCTGGCTATTTGTAGAGATTACACCTGGAACTCTTCCTCACATTTTGTATTTATTTCAGTTACTACTGTGTAATAATTGATACTTATAATCCATTAGAGAGCAAAGCTACTGAAGATATTTCTGATGCAGCTGATATTCTCTCATACACCATCACTTCTAAGATACATCTTTTTAAAGTACAATAAAGTTTTATAAACAAAATAGATATTTAGCAGGATGCAGCTATAGAAGAACCACAAGAGAAAATAAATGCAATCATATTACATAGTGACAAAGTTCATACTAATTCAAAAGGAAAATACACAATGGACAATTAATCAGCTGTTGTAAAGATGACATCAGGATTTTGACCCCATCGCCAGGCCTCTGCTGGAGTACGACACTGAGTCCCCATGTGCCTGATCTTTGACCCCCATCAGTGGGCATCTGCTGGAGGACCACCATGAATTCCCGCCTGCCTGATCTTTGACTGCCATTGCTGTTACCTCTGCATGAGGAGAGACCTCCTAGAGAACTTGGACCACCCAGAGCTACAGATATTGAACTTTTGACAGACCTAAGCCCACTGGGAGAGCAGGGTAGAGAGAGAGACTCCACCTGCACCCACTGGAAGAAGCAATGGGAAGACGGCAATACAAGAAAACACCTAACAATAGAAAGACAAGCATGACACCAACATAACCTAGGGACTCTACACCAACTAGACCTGAACACCCCAAAGCAGATGAAGCAGAAGAGAAATACTTAAAAAATAACTTCATAAAAATGATAGAGGCCCTCAGAGACAATATGAGAAAATGCCTTAAAGAAACTGAAGAAAAAAATAAACAAAAAATTGGAAGAAATGAACAAACCTTAAGACATTATAGAACGCCAAGAAAAATCAATTAAACAGGTGAAACAAGCAGTTCAAGACTTGAAAACTGAAATAGAGAAAATAAAGAAAACACACACTGAAGGAATTCTGGAAATAGAAAAACTGGGCAAATGATCAGGAACTACAGACACAAGAATACTACTCTGTGGGGGGAAAATGCAATCTTGAATTTCTCAGGAAAATGGATAGAACTTGAAAAAACCATCCTGAATGAGGTAACCCAGTCACAAAAAGAGGAACATGGTATGTGCTCACTCATATATGGATTGTAGACACACAGCAAAGGATCTCCTGCCTATACTTCACATCACAAGAGAAACTAGGATACAAGAAGGATTCTAAGAGATTCATACAAGGTCCCTCACAGAAGGGTAATAGAACAAGATCTCCTGAGCATATTGGGAGTGGGGGAGGTCAATGAGTGGAGAGGGAGTTAGGAGGAAGAGAATGTGAGGACAGGAGAGCATGTGGGGCAAGGAAGTTTGAGTTAGGGGAGGAATAGATGAGAACAGAGAGGGGGGGAGATACCTTAATAGAGGGAGCCCTTGTAGGTTTGAAGAGAAAACTTACTCTAGAGAAATGTCCAGAGACCTACAAGACTGACCTCAACTAACAAGTTGAGTGACAGTGGAAAGGCTAACATAAATGCTCTTCCCTCATAATGAGATTGATGACTAACTTATCCACCATCATAGATCTCTCATCTAGTAGCTGATGGAAACAGAAGCAGACACCCATAGCTAAACACTAAGCCGAACTGGAATCCAGATACAGAGAGGGGGGACAAGACCAGGGTACAGAAATCCACAGGGACAGCTGACCTGAACAAGGGGGAGCTCATGGGCCCCCAGACCTATAGCTTGGAAAACAGCATGGGACCGACTTAGACCCCATGAACATGGGTCTCTGTTGGAAGGCCTGGGCAGTCTAAGGAACCTCTGACAGTAGAACCAGGATGTATCCCTGGTGCACAAATGTACTTTGGGAACATGTTACCCATGGAGTGATACTCCCTTAACCTAGAGGCAGGAGGGAGGGTGTAGTCCCTGCTCCAAATGACTTGAAAGATTTTGTTGATCACTCATGGAAGGCATCAATCTCCCTGTGGAGTATGTGGAGAGGAATGCGATGGGCGGGTGTTGGGGGGCATGGGAGGGAGGGAGAGAGGGAATGAGGGAAGGAGGGAAGGAGAGGGAACTGTGATCTATAAGTAAAATGAGAATAGACTAAAAAAAAAAAAAGAAAAGAAAATAATTCAAAAAAAAAAAAAAAAACACCACAGACATTTCAGGCAAATGGATGGAAATAGCACAATGAACCTGAGTGAGGTAACCCAGACCCAGAAATAAAGCATAATATATACTCATTTATAAGTGGATATTACGTATAAAATAAAGGACAATCATGTTATCGTACATTTTTAAAGAGTCGTCATTACGAAAGCATCTTCCATATTCCATCAAATAAAACTTTCATCACGTGGAGAAATAAGCACAGTACAGGAAACAGTTTTACACATAAAATATATATTCTTATGAGTACTAGTTAAAATGATTAAATTTGTAAAATTGAATTACATTAAAATGCCTTTGAAAGAATAGGGTAGAAAATGTACATAATTTGTGGTTTCCAAATACAGTAGAACATATGAAGAACTTAATCATTTGGTGGCTGAGTTTTATGCCAAAAAATGATTAACATAACAAGAAACTATTAAGATGTCCTCTTCTAAACTAAACAAAAACAACACTAAGAAAGAGGACAACAACAATAACAACAATAACAAAGAAACTCTATCATCTGTGGCATCTCCAGGAGGATATGCCATAATCTGAACATTATTCCAAGAGAGTAGCTGGTGTCTGTACTTTGTCAGCGTCAGAGGTTGGTGTTCAGCCATCTCGGTCTGGGCACTATGCTGGGATCACTCCATTTCTAATGCTCAGAAGATGATGACTGGTATTCCAGCCTCTTCTTATTACTCTTGAGCTCTGAGACCTCAAACCTAGGGGAGAAATGTTATATTGATGAGCAGGAGAATGCCGAATCTTCCTTGTCTACATTTTGTAAATGTGATGTCCCTTTGCACAGAGTGGGAATGTCAGACACCTGCTTGGTCAAGGGTAAAACCAGAGGCCGTTTGGATGAGGACGTTAGTATAGACACCTTACATGATGGGAAAAGAAGGTCTGGAGCTCTCTTGGCCAGAGGTGGAGTTTGAATACTCCATTAGTCACACAGAATATGTATGAGACACCCTTTGTCCCTTTGTCAACGGGAGCAGGCCTCACATTTAGATCTTGAATGTACCTCAGTATGAGTGAGAGATGTACAAAAAGGGATACAGGGTTCAGAGGTGAGAGATTTGAGACTTTCTAAGGAGCATGGGGAAGAGTTGACAACTCAAGAGCCCTGGAGAAAATACAAGGACCCAGGGTCAGAGCAGAAATGTTTGAGGGCTTTTGTCGAGAAAGCAGAAATCCAAGGTCTCTTCATAGAGATAGACTAGCATGTATCATATAGAGTTGGAAATCTGCATTCCAAGTCATTCACATGAGGTCAAGGTGCCAGCCCACCTCATGCAGTAGAGTCCATTCCAGGTACTCCCTTACCAGCTTCCAGCTCTTCATCGGAGACTCAAATGTTTGTCCACTATGGTGAATGTGTCAGGCAGAGGTCTCAGTCTGAGTATTCATCCACAAGGCTGTGTGAAAATCCCAAGCTGGTTCTCCTTGCCAAAGAGAAGTTCAGCTTTTCAGGTCTAGCTATGAATGATGGAGGCCACATTATATTGGCTTCTGCCTTAAGGCAGTATGCTTTGGTTCTAGACTCTACTTGCTACTCTTGGGCTCTGTTACTTTTCAGCTTGGGTGGTCTGGAAAAGTAATAGGATGAAAGAAAAAATATCCCAATATCTCATGTTTGGGGGGAATGTCTGAGGCTCTTGAATCAGAGGAGAACAATGTGAGTCCCTCCTTGTAAAGAAGGACATATTTGAAGAAAGTGTGGGCAGAATGAGAAGATCTGAGGCACCCTGGTACATGAGAGGCAGGAGGTTGGAACTTCTGTGGTCAAAGCAGAGTGATCTGTGGCCCAATGACATACACCTAATAGTCCACTTCCACAGGGGCATATTCGGGTCTGAGAACCCTTTAGTCAGGCATGTCTGAGAACCCTTTGGTCAGAATACAAATAGTTGTGGGATCCTTGTGGAGAGGGGATTGTCTCAGAGCCACTTCAATAAGAGAGGATACTCTCAGACTCCATTTTGTAGGTGGGGCATATCCAGTTTCCCAGTGGGCAGGAGAGAAATTCCTACTCTCACTTAGTTGACAGGTAAAAGACCCAAGACCGTTTAACTTAGAAAGATGACTTAGGAGCTCCCCAGTACTGCATGGAATAGTCTCAGCCTCCCTTGACCATACATCTGTGGCCCTCTTGTGAAGAAGCTAAAGATCAAATGATACCTTGAGATTTGTAAGATGATCCAGATACTCACTCCTTCATCAGCACCAAACTTGACATCGCAATGTAGAATACTCATCTTCTGAATGTCCATGTCAGGTATGTCAGCAGTCTTAAAGTCCTCTAAGAGACTGCATGGCAGTATTCTCTGGCTCAGTGTCTTCGTCTCGTATATGTCCATCCACACATCCCACTGCATGAAAGATAGGAGTGCTCTGTGTGAGGAACCAGAATGAACACAGTAGTCTGAGTTAGCCTCATGATGCTGCTGTTTTGTTCAGACACATAGACTCTTGTGTCCAGATTCCTCTGAGGTATCTTTGTTCAGAAGAGTACTTTGCAAGACACTGAAGAAGAAGATGAATGTATAAAACCCACTTGGCAGTTGATAAATATGTGAGATTTCCTCAATCACACAACGCAGGTCTGAGCTACTCTTTATTGGAGTGAATATCTAAATCTCCCTATATAAGAGGGGAAGAGCATCGCAATTTGGGTCACAAAGAGATGACTATTAAGCCCTTCATCACAGAGGTAATATGTCATACTATATGGCAATGAGGGGAAATGTTGATGCACCATGATCATAAGTGAAATTTATGAGACATTTTGTAAAAAGTTGAAAGTCTACACCTATTTGTTACAGGACACAACTATTGGTTTTAGCTTTCTGTATTTTGCCATCTGATCTAAGCCTAGAATCTTATGAGGTTGATTGGTTACAAAAGTGTTTGACTAGTAATCTTGGTCAGATGGATTTGTATTAAGGAAACGTGAGTTCAAAGTTCATCTATAAGGTACCCTTAGATGGAAGAGGATGCCCTAGGGCCTTCCAGGGTCAGAGGCTAGATCTGAAGCTCTACTGAATATAGGGTGAATGGATGATAACCCTTTGGCCATGAGAGCCAATTCTCAGGTCTTATTCCTCATTGTGGCACAAGCTAGACACCCTTAGTCACAACTGGGATCTCTGTGGTCTTTGTGGTTAAAACAGGTACCCTTGACCCCCTTTGCACTATGCTGGACTGCATGGGAGCCCAACTAATTCTCACTTGCACAGAGAGAGCGTGGTGCAAGCTATACTTGGTCTGAGACCTCTTTAGTCATAAGGACATGACTTAGGCCCACTTGCAAAGAAACAGAAATTTTGCGGGTCCTTTTCCACAAAACGAGTACTTGAAGACCACCTTGGGCAAATGGGGCTGTTCTGCAGTAGGCTTTGTCCTAAGATTGAGGTTTGATGTTCTCTTCAGTGAAGTAAAAGAAGTGGAGAAATTCGAGAAGGGAGAAAGCACTGGGCCCCTTGTGAACAAGAGAAAACTTGATGACCTGGTTGGTCAAAGGTATGAGTTTAAAAACCCTTGGAGAGAGAGGACAGTGCCATGCATCATTCTGCTGAAGGTGAATGTCCCTGCTACCTTATTTAGTGAAGAAAGGTGACATCACTGCACTTCAGCTTCCAACTCTTCTTTAGAATTTCCACATCCTCTATTGAGTCTTGGGCAGTCTGGGTAGCAACCAGAACCTTCTTCAAAAAGCCGAGTCGGCTGTCCCTGGCCAGGTTTCATCAACTTTCAGTTTGTCACAACAGTCCATATGTGGGTAGCAATGATGGGGTCACTTGATGTCTAGGGATTGCATTGGAGAGCATAGGATAGGATGCAGTCTCTAATTCTACACTTGGAAAGTGGGCCCTCAAACCCAAGTGGAACAATACATTTCCCTAGCCACCAAGGTCAAAGATGAAGGGTTTTAATCTCTATTATTTTGAATAGCATAAGTTGGAGGTATTTTAAAGACAGAAGGGAATGCTTGACGATTTGTGAAAGAATACTGAAAAGTATGATGCACTGTTATTCAAAAGAGCATGTCTGATGTCACCTTGAGAATAAAAGGAATGCATGACTTTCCTTGGGTCAAAGATGATAGTTCCTTAATCAGATTCCCCCTTAATCAGATGGGCAACAATGTAAGGCCACGTTGTGAAAGTATGGAAGGACCGAGACACAGTATGGGGCAGGGGTGTTCTCATACTAACTCCAATAAGAAAGTCCCTTGGGAACAGGGGAGTTCTGTGCACATCATCTCAGATTAGGAAGTTATGAGACCACTTTGAGCAAAAGAGAAATCCCGAACATCTTCACAGGGAGGAGGCCTCCGGCCATGTTTCGTCGAATAGGAGTATAGAGTTCAGCCATGGTTAGAAGGAGAAGGTTCTAGTCTATCTTGGGGAAAGGAAAAAGCTTCTGGCTCTGCCTCACTAGCTTCCAACTATTTTTCCCAACTCAAACATACGTACCCTGTGCGAAATCTTTGAGATACTGTGACAAATCCGTAACATTCTTCCCACAGGATCGGTGGTTATGCAAGCAATGATGTTTATTCAACGTTGTGTCCATCTGTATGTATGTGTGGAAAAAGACAGGAATAGTGTATTATTGATAAGCAAACTTTGAGGAAGATATGATTTCATCTTTCTATCTTCTGCACTAAGAGCTAAAATCAAAAGTAGGGAGGACTCATTGTTCACGTATGTCTTTGTATGGCTATCAGAGGCGTCAGCTCTAAAGCAACCTTAGATAATAGAGGAATGTGTGAGGTCACTGTGGAAAGAAGGAAGCTCCTATGGTTCTGTAGTCATAAAGGTGGACCTAAGGTGCCAAAGAGCAGAGGGTGGAGGTCTGAGACATCCCTTGGATAAAGGGGCCACTGCTGAGAGTCCTTTCAATATTGATTCCCCAGACACCCTTTTGTAGAAATTCAGTGTCTGAAATCCTCTTAGTGGATGCAGATACAGCATTGTCCCACACACATACTGGGAAGATCAGGAATGTCTGACACTCATTTGTGCAGAGAGGTACAATGCCTCCTTAGTCTGATACCACTTTAATGAGAAAAGAAAGGACTCAGAGCAATTTTGTTTATAGGAATGGGAATATATAAGGACCATGTAACACCAAATAAATGTTTTAGGACACTTTGGGAAACTAGATTTTATGGCAACCCTAGTCTTGGGGAAGTTCTGACATCCTGTACCATGAACTGAGAAGACATAAAGTATTATTACATTAATAATATTGAAATAATAATAATAATAATAATAATAATAATAATAATAGAAAATTGGAAGGTATTTGCCCAATGTAAGAGAGGAAACTTCATACTGGAGAGATGGCTCAGCAGTTAAGACCACTACCTGCTCTTGCAGAGGTACTGAGTTCAATTCTCTCCAAGCCCATGTTGGTTCATAACCACATGTAATGACAGCCGATGCCATCTAGAACATTGTATATATAAGAAATAAATAAATCTTTAAAAGCAAAAGAGGAAACCACTGAAAACATTTTCTACATTGTGCAGAGTGTGAAAGTGCCATACAACTTTGGTTGATGGTGAATAAATTATCCTTGGTACCTTATACAATAGAGAAAGTTTCCAGCACTGATCTTGAGCTTCAGACACTGATTCAGAGATTTGTATCTTCATAGTTTGTGTTCATTCCGGGAGACACAAATGCAGCAACAACCTATATCTTCTCCCAAAGGCCTCGGTGACTGCCCCTCACTAGGTTCCATCCTATAGTCTGTTTTTTTATTTGATGGTTTGTTTCGTTTTTAGCTGCCCAAACCTAGTCATAGGTGTAGAAGTCATTCCATTTGTAATGACTGGCCTGAAGGAAGCTCTCAAAGGGTTTATGCTCTGATTGCTAAACTTGTGCTATGAGACCTCAAACCACAGTGGAAGGGAGTCCCTTCTTTATAGAGAGAGTCTCTCATGGGCCTATACCTGATCAGTTTGATGTGATAACATTTGACCACATGTGGAAGGTGTCAGGCTCTGTTTGTGAAAGAGAGAAAGCTTGACTAGAGCAGGGCAGTTCCAGAATCCCATAGGCAGAAGATGAAGCTCCCAGTGTACCTCGGGAATTGGAAGAAGATTCAGGCAATACCTTATCGGGTTCAAAGGTCCTCACACTCTAGCATACCCATGTGTTCTGGGACTCTGGGGCTTACATGGCAGAAAGCAGAGCATTCCTTCTTACAGATTTTGTGGTAATGCCTAGCTCTGTGTCCTCCTCAAGCCTTTCCTCAACAGCACAGGCATGGCCAACAAAGATGGGTCCGCTCCATTTCTGGGAGAAACTTAGAAGTAGAAGGTGTTTAGTCAGAGATCAGATTGTTTTGTCACATATCATGATATCAGTTCAGACTGATCTGACATCCCTTTGGGGATTTGGGCATGAGTGGACACCCAGGACAAAGGGAAATACTGAGACCTTCGCAGTTAGAGGAATAGAGCTGAGGTTTCCACAGACAGAAGCAATTTCTCTGAGGAAGCCAATGTCGGGGGGTATTGATCTTAACAGTATGTGAGAAAAAGGAAGATCATCTAAGTGAATTTTCATGTCTTTGGCCTGGTCTGTATCCCCTTAATCAGATGAGTGTGTATTGGTGCCCTTAAAATGAAATGATGTGTCTAATTCCACATGTTCAAAGAAAATAGAATGTTACCACCATCCTTGTTAGGGTATTATGTCAGAGGTTCTTTATTGACAGGTATTGATTGGGCCTACAGCTTTCCTTGAACTGAAGGATAAATCTGTCCTTCATTTATTCAGAAAAATGACTGAGGCCCACTCTGTGATATCGGGAAATGTGTGGCCTCTTCACACAAAATGAATGTGTAAGATAACTTTGGAGAGACTGGAAAGTTATGGGGCTTCCTTTGTTTCAGGATGGAAATCAGATGTCTCCTAATCAAAGGTAGAAGGAGGGATTACCTTTGGGAAGAGAAGAGTTCCTCAGCCTCTAGTGACAGGGAGATGGGATCAGAGTGTGCAAATCCCATACAACTCTGAGCAGAAATCTCATTTGCTACCGTACCTCATAAGGTCCAAGCATGGCCTCACAGTTTCAGATGTCCATGTCCTCAGCAGAATCTGCAAGAGAACAAGCATCAATACCAGGATTCATGAAGAGCTCAGGTGGGAGCCCTAGTGTGGTTAATGCGTTAGGAATGTGTTCACCCAACCAGAACTGGGTGGGAGTGGTGATTCCACACCATGGCAGGATATTTTGCTGAGGGAAGTGGCATGGATTCCAGGATTGACTTGGTTTTCTTGACCTCTGTGAACTCTAGCCAGAGTGACCAATATCCCTTTGTCAGAGGTAAAAT
This sequence comes from Phodopus roborovskii, assembly GCF_943737965.1. Classification (NCBI taxonomy): domain Eukaryota; kingdom Metazoa; phylum Chordata; class Mammalia; order Rodentia; family Cricetidae; genus Phodopus; species Phodopus roborovskii. The sequence continues at coordinate 23,751 of NW_026127068.1, read as the reverse complement.
GTCCCCAGTTCCCTTACTCAGAGGCTAAAGTTCTGAGGGCACTTCGGTTCAACAGGGGAATTTTAAGCCTCGGGTTATCAGAGGAAAGAAACGCACTAAGATTTGGGACAAGAGAAAGATTCCGGACCATGTTGGGCAGAGGGGAATATCCCTGCTTACCTTCTTAGAGGAGGAAGGTCCAGGCACTCCCTAGTCAATCTCCAAGTCTTCAGAGAACTCTAGAAAATCCTTGTCTCTGAGGACAGTTTTTGAGGCATGACAGAAATGAGAGGGTTGGGTCACCCCCCTACATAAAGTTATGATAAGCTGCATAGGTGTGGACATGGAGGACAGGCACCTTTCTGGTGAGCAGCTTGAAAATGGATGACCTTGGATCCAGGGTGAAGTTTCTATTCTGCCACGCCTCTTCAATCTAGAGTTCCATGAGAGTGTAATTCCTAGCCACTCAAGTCTGATGGAGAAGCTCTGGTCTCTCTTGGGTCTGTGGTAGACTTGTGTCAGCCGTGAACACAAAGAGGAGCTCCTATATTTTTTGGTAATAGGAATTCAGTCTCCAGTAGCAGGATATCAATATTTGGGACACAAGCTTGAGTCACATTGCCATTTCTGTAGCTTGCTTCATGAAAGGGCCATGTCTCAAACTCCTCCAGTACAAACAGAGGAAGACTAAAGTTTTCTCGCTCAAAGTGGGTATGATTCAAAAGCATACCTAGAAATTCAGGCGCTTCTATGGTTGGAGTAAATATGTCTAAGGACCTCTTCAGAATATGTTCCAGTGAGGTGTAAGCCTCTGAATTAGTGAAGTTAGTTTACTTATGAGGGGCATATCTAAAACCCGATGGAGTTATTAAGTGGAGGCTGGAATAGTCCTGGTCCTAGAAGTATAATTCTGAAGACCCATTGTGACTTTTCAGAAATTCTACGGCTCAATGATTATAAAGGGGTTGTATTTGTGGCCTTCTTGGCACATTGCAGAGGTTTCACAGATGTTTGATAAGAAGAAAAAGTTCTAATCTACTGTTGTTCACATGTGGTTCAGAGTGGGGAAATGTAGGGTGAACTTGTAGACAAGAAGATCTGAAGACACTGGGGAAAGAGAGAGTATGGCCAAGGCTCCCCTCTTGAGATCAGTATCTGTAGAACTTCCATGAGACAGGCTTGTAAGGTCTGAAGCCTCTATGGGCAGGACAGGTATGTCGGGGGCTTCCTAGGGTGGCAGTTGAAGTTCTGGCCCAGTGCTGATTAGTGGGCTCATGAGTTCCCATTGCTCAGAAGGGAATATGTGAGGCTCAGTGGGCTAGATGGGCTATGTACGAGGCTCTCTCTTTCAGAAGGAAACATTCTAAGACTGCCTTGAACAGGGTGGCCATAGGAAAGTCTAATGCCCCTTTGGTCACACTGAGAAGGCCTGATGCCTCCTTGGGGGCCACAGGTTAGAACTCAAGCTCCCTTGTTGTAGTGGAGTCTGTTGGAGACTGTATGGGACTGAACATCTGTGGCATCCTAGGACATAGGGGTCACATATGTGGGACCGATTTCCTATTGCAAGGCTGTGCATCTCCTTTGGTAAGAGTGGAATGATCTCCGGTCCTGTAGTTGAGGTAGGGTATGTCAGAATTTTCCTTGGACAACCAGAAATGATGTGGCAGTCTGTTTAGGAACTGGAGAATGTATGACTCCCCGTTGCACAGCAAACAAAGCCCCAAGTCACTGTCTGGTACGTATGGAATGTTTATGTACCTCTTGGAAAGAAATATCATGTCTGAAGCCCTCCTTGGCAGACACAGGGTGTCTCAACCATCTCTGTAGGGTGATGAGGAAGGCTTCACACTCCCACTGGCCCTGCAGGGGAAGTTTGGGTGCCTTCTTTAGTAAAAGGGCTATATCTGAGTCTTGTCCTGGTAGAAGTAGAAGCAGCATGGCTTGAAGTCCCATAGGGAGACATGGAATGTCTGAGGATTTTTTTTTTTTTTTTTGTGAGAGGGAGAAGTTCCCATGTCCCCTTCTGTACAGATTGGAGGTGCTTTGCCCTTTCAGGGTATCTGTTGGTTTCTTGTCCCCTTTGGCAGATGAATGTCTCTGCCCTTCTTTTGATGAAGAGGAATGTTTGTGGCCCTCATGTTCTGAAGGAACATCATGAAGATCTTCTATTTTAGAGGGGGCCTGTTGCAGTTTTGTTCTGGTAGAACTAGCATATATAGGGATGATTTGGGGAGATGGAGAATTTCTGAGTCCCTTCTCCTCCTCAGATCCTCATCCCATAGAGGTGGACAGTTCCATGCTCTCTTCGGGAATATCTTTTGGTTTCTGGGCCTTTCCGGCATATGAATGTTTATGCCCTTTTTTAAGTGAAGTGAAATGTTTGTGGCCCTCGTGTTCTGAATGAGAATTGTGAACATCTGCTGTGTTGGAGGGGGCCTGTTCCAATTTGCTTTTGGTAGATCTGGAATGCCTAGGGTTGCCTGGGGGAGATGGAGAATTTCTGAGTCCCTTCTCATGAGATCATGAAGATCTGTGGTGTCCCTTAGAGATAGAAGGTTCTATCTTCTCTTGGGTACTATTTATTGGTTTGTGGTCCCTTATGGTAGATGAATGTCTGTGCCCTTTTTTTGATGAAGAAGAATGTTTGCGGCCCTCATGTTCTGAATGGGAAGTGTGAGCATCTGCTGTGTTGGAGGGGGCCTGCTCCAATTTGCTTTTGGTAGATCTGGGATGTCTAGTAATCTCTGGGGGAGATAGAGAACTTCTGAGTCCCTTCTCGTGAGATCTGGAGGATCTGTGGTGTCCCTTAAGGATTGAATGCTCTATTTCCTCTTCAGGATCATCTTTGTATCTCTCATCCTTTCTGGCACATAAATGCCTGTGCCCTTTCTTTGATGAAGTGGAATGTTCACGGCTCTCGTGTTCTGAATGGGAAGTGTGAACATCTGCTGTGTTGGAGGGGGCCTGCTCCAATTTGCTTTTGGTAGATCTGAGATGTCTAGTGATCTCTGGAGGAGATAGAGAACTTCTGAGTCCCTTCTCATGAGATCTGGATGATCTGTGGTGTCCCTTAGAGATTGAATGATCGATCTTCTCTTCAGGAGCATCTTTGTATTTCTGATCGCTTTTGGAAGGTGAATGTCTGTGCTCTTTTTTTAATGAAGAGGAATGTTTCCAGCCCTCATTTTCTGAATGGTAAGTGTGAACATCTGCTGTGTTGGAGGGGGCCTGTTCCAATTTGCTTTTGGTAGATCTGGAATGTTCAGTGATCCCTGGAGGACATACAGAACTTTGGAAGTACTCTTGAGGTCCTGAGGACTTGAAGCCTCCATGGGCAGAAGAAGTAGTGAGGATCTCTTTGGATTCAGTTTTAGCCCATACACCCTCTTTGTCAGAAATGGAAACTTTGCCCCTGTTTTTGGAAGAATGGCGAAGTTTCAAACCCTCTTCTTCTGGTGGGACAAATTTGAGACATGCTTCTTTGGAAGCATGTTTTGATTTTGTTTTCTTCGATTTAGAATGTATGGACATTCCTCGTGGAGAAGGAGAATGTCTGAGATCTTCTTTAATAGGGGATGTAGATCTGCAGCTCAAGTCTGATGATGTTGGGCATGGCACAATTATTTGAGGAGTAGAGGTAGGACTTGAGTCCCTCTTTGCATACCTGGAAGATTCATGCCTAAGTTTGGAAGAAGAGGTACCTCTTAAACCATCAAACTCTGAAAGGGAATATTTGATTTGCACTTCAGGAAATGGGACATGTCTCAATAGACTTTTAGGAGAACTGGAAAGTCTGGCCCTTAGTTTGTGGTAAGGGGGATGTCTTCTGTATCCTTCATGTGACAGAAGAGGCATAAAGTCTTCCGGAAACTCCCCTGAAAATGAAGGTCCCACATTTTCTTTTTTACATGGCACAGGTTCTAGAGGCTCTTGGGCTGTTTTGATGTGTTCTAGAGTATCATGGAGAGATGCTGATTGACCCAGATTCTCTTGGTCAGATACCAAAGTGCCTGCAGCACCTTGGTCAGATTCCCAAATTCCCAGAGCCCCTGGCAGAGACACAAAGGATTCTAGAGTCTCTGACATAGACTCTGAAGATTTAGAAGCCTTTTTGTTAATTGGCAAAGGTTGTGATGTCTCTGAAGCAAGTGAACAAGGTTGCAGTGGCTGAACTGTAGGATCTGGAAATCCTACATCAGCTTGGGATTGTGGTGAAATTTCTACAATCCCATGGGTTGAAGATGGTGTTTCTAGAGTGTTTTGAGTACATGGCAATGTTCCTAAAGTACCCTGGTTAGATTCAAAATCTCCAAGATCTCCTGGATCATATGATGACCGCACAAAAGGGCCTACACTCTCTTGGGATGACAAGGAAGTATCTTTAGTCCCTTGTGCAGATGGTGAATGGCCAAGAGGTCCTTGTGCTGATATGGGCAGCCCTAGAGCTTCTTGTGCATGCAATAAACTTACTGAACAGCTTTGCTGAGATTTTGCGTCTCCTTGTACACTTGAAGATATTTTCTGACAACCTTGTTCTGATGGGGTGGGTACCGCAGACCCAGGTACAGATGGCGTGGGTCTCAGAGACCCTTGATCAGGTGTATAAGGTTCCGGAGATTTCTCTGGTGACACTGATGACCCTAAAATTTCTTTTTCGGATATAGAAGGTGCCACAGAATGTTGGGCAGATATTGAAGGACCCAAAGACCCTGGTATAGATGGCAAAGTTTCCAAAGTTCCCGGGAAGTGTCTGATACATTACAAGTCTCGTTGGAAGATGGCAAGTTTTCTGATATCTCTGCCATAAGGAAGGAAGGTTGTAGAATCTGCCCTGATGGAGGCAGATGTCCTAGAGAATCTTGGACAGATGATGAAGTTCTATAATCGTATGGGTAGAAAATGTTATTTCTAGAGAACTTTGGGTGGATGGTGATGTTCCTAGTGTCCCCTGAGTAGATTCAGAAAGTCCAAGATCTCCTGGATCAGATGATGACTGTCCTAAAGGCCATTGGTGCAAACAAGGGCCTGGAGACTTTTGAGATGACAAGGAAGTATTGGGAGACCCTTGACCAGAAGGTGAATGTCCAAGAGGTTCTAGTGATGGTATAGACAGCCCCAGAGCCCCTTGGGTAGACGATGTATTTCCTAAATATATTTTCTGAGGTGGTGACTCTTGTCGAGTAACCTTTTCACCTGAAGACCCCTCCTGTAAACCTTGGTCTGTTAGTGAAGGCTTTAAAGGCCCCATTTGAGATGGGGCAGATTTCACAGACCCTTGGTCAGATGGAGAATGTTCCAGCGTTTCCTTGGAAAGTGATAGTGATGGTAGTGTCATTTGTTCAGAATTAGAAGAACCCACAGCACCTTGGGCTGATGGTGAAAGTTTCAATTCCTCTATGATAGAGACGAAAAATTCTAGAGTCATAGAGACATATTTTAAAATGTTGTAAATCTCTTGGTAAGATGGCAAAGATTCGCTGTCTCTGGTTCCACTTGGGAAGGACCCCGAGGCCCCTCCAAAGGAGCCTGAATTCCTAGAACATGTTGAACAGATGGTGCAGATTCTACAGACCCTTGGGCAGATGATGGTGTTACTCTAGCACCTTGGATAGTATGTGATGTTTCTAGAGTACCTTCTGAAGACTGGGAAAGCCTAAAATCTCCTGGAGCAGATGGTGACTGTGCTAAAGTCTTTTGGGTCAAAGAAGGGCCAAGATTCTCTTGGGAAGATGTGGAAGTTTCTGGAGGCTCTTGATCAGATTTTGAATTTCCTACAAACTCTTGTGATCATGGCGAAATTCTCAGAGCCATTTGGGTAGATAGTGAATGTCCTAAACACTTTTGCTGAGGTGATGAAGGTTCTTGAGAGCCTTGGGCAGATATAGACAATTCTGGACACAATAGGGCTGATGAAGAAGATGTCAAGGTCCCTGGAACAGATGGAGTAGGTCCCCATGAACCTTTAGAAGAAGGAGAAAATTGAAGAGTTTCCTGGAGAGATGTTGATGATCCTTGAAACTTTTGGTCAGAATCATAAGGGCAGACAGCACCTTGGCCAGATATAGAATGTCCCAGATTTCCTGGCAGGGATGGCAAAGTTCCTAGAGTCCTTGATGAAGATTCTGCAATTTTAAAAGCCACTTGGGGAGGTGGCAATTTTACTGATGCCTTTGGAGTGCATTGGGAAGGTCCCTGATACGCTAGGGAATGAGGCTGGTGTTGCAGAGCACCTTGCACGTGTAATGAAGCTTCTACACTTGCCTGGACAGAAGATGATATTTCTAGACTAACTTGGGAAGATGGCAAAGTTCCCAGCATTCCCTGGGCAGAGGGAGAAAGTCCATCTCCCTAAACAGATGGCAACTGTGCTACAGACTCTTGACTATAGGTGTGGCCTACCACTTTGTGAGAAGATGTAGAAGTTTCTCGAGACCCCTGGGCAAATGACAGATGTCCTGGAGACCCTTGTGCTGATGTAGACAAGCACACAACTCCGTGAGTAGATGGTGAATTTCCCTTCATACCCCTCCTGAGGGGGTGATTGTTTCAGAGTCACTTTTGTAGGTGTGGACACATTTTGCCACACTTGTTCACGTAAGGAATTAGAAGCTGGTCTAAGTTTGGTAGTTCCCAGATACTCTTGGGAATATGAAGAATGTTCCAGAGAAAACTGGGGACTCTGTGAAGATTCTAGATACTTCTGTGAAGATGTGGATTGTCCTGAATTATTTTCAAAGGATAGGAAAGGGCCCCCAGCATCTTGGAGTGCAGAAGTGAAACATCCTGAAGCCCCAGAAGAACATTGCAAAGTTTGTACAGGCCAGGAGGTAGAAAGGGCAGTTTTGAAATCCCCTTTGGAAGATGGCAATACTTTTTATTCCCCCTGGACAATTTGGGAAGGTCCCTGAGTTTCCAGTGGAGGAGACCTGAGTTCTAGATCATCTTGGGAATATGGCAAAGATTCTGTATCCCCTGGCCTAGCTCGTGGAAATTCCATAGCCCCTTGGGTAGCTGTCAATGTTCCTGAAACATCGTGGGCAGACAGTGTTCTCAGAGACTGTGAGACAGGTAGAGACCCTGCTAAATCCACCTGGGCAGATGGAGAAGATCCTAGAGAGACTGGAGTAGATGGTGAAACTCCTAAATCCCCTCTTTAAGAATTGGAAACACCTAGATTGGCACATGTACTGGTAGAAGCTTGCAGAGTACCTTGTGAAGACAGACATGGTCCTCCACCTTCCGAGAAGGATATCAAAGGTCCTGAATTCACTTGAACAGATAAAGAAATTTCCATAGGCCCTAGGGATGATGAGAGAGGTCCTAGCGTTCCTTCTCCACATAAAGAAATTTCCATGTGCCTCCTTGAAGAAGGCAGAGATTGTGAAGAGTCTGAAATAGATGGATTTGTTTGTTGAGTCTGTTTAGCAAACTGTAAAGTCTGAGGAGGTTCCTGGGAAGAAACAGAAAGATCTAGAGTGTCCAGTGTAAGTGTGTAGACAACAGAGGTCCCTTCTACAGACAGGGAAGTTTCCAAATGTCCTTGGGAAGAAAGGAAAGGACTCACACTTGCCTGTGCAGATATGGAAAGTTCCAGAGTCCCTGCATCAGATACCACATGTCCTGGGACAGATGTAGGTGTTTTGCATGCACCTGGTACAGATTATGAATATCTTGGAGTCTCCTGTGGAGATGGCAAAGGTTTGACAGACCCTTGTGCAGTTAGAGAAATTCTTGGACACCACTGGGGTGATTTCAATGTTCCTGCCATCTTTGGTGCAAGATGAGTATATCCCTGAGACACTGGGGTTAATGGAGAATGTGCTACTGGGTTCTGTGCAGTAGACGACTGTGAGCCTGTACTGTGTGCATGTAAGGAAGTGCCTGAAAGTCCTTGGACATATGGGGGATGTCCTAGGGATGTTTGTGTAGATGTGGTCTGCCATATAGACCTTGTGTGGATAGGCAGGAATGCAAATCTCCTTGAGCACAAGAAGAACTTGCTTGACTCCCTTGTTCTAAAGAGGATTTTCGCAGATGATCTGAAACACAAGGTATATATACAGAAGTCCCTGCAAGAGGTGAGGAAATTTCCATAGACTCTCCTACATGCGACACTTGCCCCTGACACCTCTGTGTCAATTGGAGTGTTCCTAGGCAGCTTGCAGCAGATGACAAGGATTCTAGAGTTGCTTTGGAAGATGCTGAACATTCTGCAGATATCGTAAGTTGTGGATGGCAATGAGGAGAGAGAAGAGGTGGTGGATCACCTGACACATTAGATGACTGTCCTCTAGGAACTTTGTACAATGGTGAAAGCTCTCTAGGACCCGGGACAGATGGAGAAATTCCTGCAGGCACTCTGACATATGACAAATGACCAAAGTTTCTTTGGGCAGGATGTGATGATTCCAGATTGCCAGAGAATGAATTCAAATGATCATGATCTCCTAGGGGAGATGAAAAAGGACACAGAGTCCCCTCCACAAATGGGGGGAGGTTCTAGAGGCCCACCAACATATGGCAAAGTTTCAGGATGCCCCGAGAACTTGGAACATTTTCTGAGAACCTGGGCCAGAAGGCGCATGTGTTCCAGTACCTGGAGGAGATGACAAAGATCTTGGAGTGTTCTGTGCAGATTGGGAAGGATTTGGGATGCCTGAGACAGAAATTGCATGTTGTGGGGAATTTTGGGCGGCCTGAGTTCTTAGAGTGATTTGAGAAGCAGCAGGATGTTTCCTAGATCCGTGATCAGACAGCAATGTTACTATAGGCCCCTGTGGAGACACATAGTCCTCGAGATACTATGGGACAAGGAGAAGCATACACAGGCCCTTCAGCAGCTTGATGTCTTCTTACAGTGCCTTCTGTAGGTAAGGAGGTTCACAGAGACCTTTGATCAGATGGCAAAGGCCCTAATATCACCTGGGTGTTTTGGGTAGACCCCAGAGTTCCTGCAGTTGGTGGCATAGTTCCAAAAGTGTGTTGTGCAGATGTGGGCAGTCCCAGTGTGCCTTCAGCAGATAAGAACTGTCCCCCCTGCCTGCTGCGTAGATAGGGGAATCCCTAGAGGCCCTTGTACTGATTGGCAAAGTCTGACATCACCTTCATGAGAATGAGAAAAAGATGGAGTCACTTGTGGTGAGGCAGAGAGACCCATATGCCCTGTGGCAGATGAGGAAGATCCTGTAGCAGTTTGGGTGTTTGTGAAGTTTGTGTATGGTTCTGCATCTTCTGCACAAGGTGCTGAAGACTGTAGAGCCCCTTGAGCAGACACAGATGTATGTAGCACTGCCAGAGATGATATGGAAAGCTTCAGAGGTTCTTGGGCAGATTTCAAATATGCTACATACCCTTGGCTAGAGGAAGAAGATTCTGCAGCACCTTGGGCAGAACTTGAATGTCCTCCAGGCACTTGAGGTGATGGCAATTGTCCCATAGTCCCTGGAGCAGATTGAGAAGATTCCACACCCTCTCCCACATGAGGCAAATACCACAAAGTGCTCTGGGAGTATCGGTGTTGTCCTCACATCTCCGAGGAATTGACTGAAGGTTCTGGGGTCCTTTGAATGGATGGCAAAGAACTGTGCACTGGCAAACTCCCCCTTGCAGTTGTGCAGAGTTCCTTATGCCCTTTAGAAGACACAAATGGTCCCAGAGTCCCTGGGACAGAAAGAGGATATTCTTGAATACCTGGTGACGATGGTGAAGACAAAAGAGATCCCTTTGTTTTCTCGTTAGATAGGACACATCCTGTAACCCCCGGGGAAGGAAATGGCCCTTGTACAGTATGTTTTGCAGAAGGAAAAACCCTTGGAGCCTCCTGGGAAGAAGTTGGATGTTTTAAACACTTTGAGCAGATGGCACAATCCCTACCATTCCTTGTGTGGGTGAGGATAGTTTTAAAGACCCCTGGGCAGATAGAGAAGGTCCCAGAGTCTCTTGGGCAGATGAACAAGTTCGTAGAGTTCCTTGTGAAGATAAAGAAATTACCAGAGGCACTTGGGCAGGTGGACAAACTACTAATTCCTTCTGCTCATGTTTTTTATTACACCCTAGAATCTCTGTAGTAGAATCAGAATGTCCTTCAATACCATGTGCAGATGTGGACTGCCCCAAAGTGACTTTTGCACCAAGGGAAGTTCGCCCAGGCTCCCGAGCGAGTGGTGAAGGTTCTAGAGAGCCTTGTGTTGTTGTGTTCAGATCCAGACTCTCTTGTGTATGTAGGCATGACCTTTCTTCTTTTTGTAAACTTGGGCAAGGGGCTGGACTTGTTTGTAATACTGGGCAAAGTCTAGGAGTCACTGGCATATGTAGCAATGTGCCTGTAGTCGATGGGACACATGGAGTCATTTCCAAAGCCTGTAAGACAAAAGAGAATTTCTTATGTGTGTGCTGGGCACATTTAGGTGGTCCCAGAATCTCTGCAGAAGATGCTGGATGCTGTAGAAACTGTTGGGTACATGGTGAAGGCCCAGAGTTCCCTGAGCAGATTTGCAAAGTTGGTTAGACAGCACATGTGGTAGATCCCCTGAGACTGATAAAGAAGATCCCTGAGATCCTTGATCATGTTGTAAATGTGCTGTAGCCCTCGAAGGTAATGGCAAAGACCCTGTAGTCCTTTGGACAGATAGTAATGTATCCTGAGACTCAGCCTTGGAAGACAAATGTCCTTGCTTACTTTGGAAAGATGCTGACGGCCCCAGCACCACCGGGGAAGACGCTGTATGTTGGGGAGGCCCTGAACTTGAAGAGAAAGACTCCAGTGCACCCTGAATAGACCTAAAATGTCCCTGAGGCCCTTAATTAGATAGGAGAGATGGTAGAGTCCCTAGAGTGGTTTGGAGAGGTTTCTGAGCACCTGGTGCTGATGATGAAGCTTTCATAGCCGCTAGGGTAGGTAACAAAAGTTTTTTTAATTCCCTGGCTACAAGAAGGTCTCACAGCCTGTACAGCAGATCATGAATGTTCCAGAGGACTTTGAATAAACAGTGACTGTCTACAATCCTCCTGAAGAGAGTCAGAATGTTTCCTAGGTCCTTGATCAGATGACAAATTTCCTAAAGCCCCATTTGCAGATATGGGTAGTTCAAGAGCTCCTTGAAGAGACAGGGAGTCCTTCGTAGCCTCTTGGGTAGATGGAGATATCCCTGTCTCCCTGTGGGCATATGGAGTAGATGCTAGATCCCCTGTGGTGCTTGATGATGATCCTAAAATCCCCTGTGCTGATATAGACTGTCCTACACTATCTTTTTCCAATGGAGAATTTCTCCCATCACCTTGGGCAGATGCCAAAGGTTCTAGAGTCCCTCCTGTTGATGGTGACATGTGTAGAATCATTTGTGAAGGCAGGATAGATCCTAGTACCCCTTCACCATTTAGAGAATTTACTGAAGTCACTGGTAGTAATGAAGAATGTTGTAGAGGCTGTGGAGCAGATGGTAAACTTACTGCAGTCTCTGAGACTGCCGTAGAAGCATCCACAGGCTCTATCACAGATAAGAAACATTCATGATTCCTCTGAGAGGATTGGTGAGTTGCCACAAGATTTTGGGGGAGTTTCAGAAGGTTCTGGAGACTCCAGGCTAGAGGCTGAAGGAGCCAGCATCCCTTGAGTCAATATGGAAGTTTTCTGAGGAACTTGGGAAGATAGCAAAGGTGCTAGATTCCCTGGGTCAGATTGAGAAGGTTCCTGAGCACTTGGGGCAGATGACAAATGCCCTCCACACCCTTGGGTTGGGGACAGTGTTCTTGTAGTTTGTAAGGCTGTTGGAGAATATTGTACAGCCTGCCCTTTAGTTGAAAAGTATCCTAGTTCCCTCTTGGCAGATTTGGATGGTCCCAGACACTCTGGAGATGATGTAGAAAGCTCTACAGCATCTATAGTGGATGGCAATGGACACAGGTTTTCACAGGCTGATATGGACAATTTAGGATGCTCTCTTGGAGTTAGCAAAGTGTCTTGAAGACCTGAGGGAGATAGATCAGTTTTCTGCACCTGAGCACCTTGTATAGAAGGTGGATGTTGTGTATCTCCTGAGGGGCGTAACAAAGATTCTTCAGCTCCCTGATCCAGCAGAGCAGGCCCCAAAGCCTCTGTGACACATGGTGAATGTGGTAGATGACCTTGCTCAGATAGAGATTTATTAGCCCTCCGGGAACCAGTTGACTGTTCCACAGCCCCTTGACTGGATGGTAAATTTTCTACAGCCCTTTCTGAAGACTTGGTCACACCAGTAGCCCTTTGATCAGACAGAGAAGGTCCAAGACCTCCATGGACAATTGGCAAAAGGCCCACTTTCATCTGGCTATAATGCTTAGATGCTGAAGACCCAAGAGTAGATGGCAACTGTGCATCAGTCCCTGGTGCAGATGCAGACAGATGTAGAGTAACATCTCCAGATAGGGAAGGTTCCCCAGTCCCTAGTCCAGTTGCCAATGGTCCTAGAGAACCTTGAATGGATAGAGATGGTCATGGAGACCCTCATTCAGAAAGAAAAGCTGCCACTCCCTCTTGAGGACAAGGGGAAGGGGCTCGAGTCACATTTTGTATTGAGGAAAGTTCTGAAGGTTCTGCAGCAAATGGAGAAATATCTGTACATCCTAGAGCAGACACAGAGGACTCTACAGCCTCTCCTCTAGTTGACAGATGGCCAAGAACATTTTGAACAGGCTGGTCTCCTCTTGGAACCCCTCTGGAAGAAGTGGAGTGTTCTAATCCCCCTAGTGTAGGGAGTTTCACAGGTGTATGAAATTGAAGTGGCCCTTGTGTATCTACCAAAGTTTCTAGGGCCTGTGAAGTAGATGGAGAAATTTTCTGTGCATCTTGTGTGGAAGGTGAGTCTTCTACACCTTCCCCGACAGGTAACAAATGTTCTTCAGATCCCTGACTAGATGAGGAAGATTCCAAAGCCTCTGTGCCAGATAGTGAATGTTGGTAAGGGTCTTGGATCAGGGGAGATTGCCTTGAAGCCTCCTGTAAAGAAGTAGGAGGATTCTCTGGTCTTTCAGCAGATGATATATTTTCTACTCTCTCTTTTGTGGATGTGGACAGTTCCACCACCCCATCTGTGGAAAGGAAAGTTTCCACTTCCATTTGGGAAGACGGCAATATTTCTAAAAGCCCTTGTCCAGATAAGGATTTTTCCAAAGACTTTTGGGCAAATGCCATAGGTCCTAGGGACCCTGTGGCAGAGGAAGAAGACCCCACACCTGCTTTGGCATTTTGTGAATGCTCTGGTGACTCGATGGCTAATGAGGAAAGTGACATATTCTCCAGAGCAGATGACAAAGCTCCTATAGACTCTGAAACACTTGGAGCATACTCCAGAACAATTTGTGAAGGCACCAAACTTCTACGTGCCTCCTTGGTAGAGGAGCAAGGATTCTGACACCCTACTGAAGGCGATGCATGTATTTGAGTTTCTTCCATAGACAGGGAATTACCCAGAGACACCTGTTCAGATACAGAAAGTTTTTCAGACCCTTTAACAGACTTTAATTTTCCACGAGCTCTTGGAGCAGGTGGAGGGGATTCCAGACTGCCCGTGACAGAAACAGACTTTTCCATGGGAGCAGAGTAAGATGGCAAAATATCAAGAGTCTCTTGGGCAGATGTCAAACTTCTATGAGCCCCCAGATGATTTATGGAACTTGTAAGAACTCCTACGCTAGGTGGCAAACGTTCCACTGTATCTTGGTCACACTGACAACGTTGTGTAGCCCCTCAGGAAGATGGTGGGTTTATCAGAGCCACTTGAGTGGGTTCCATAAGTTGTTCTGTCCCATTTGCCAATGTGGACATTTCTGGAGTTCTTTGGGCAGACAGGGAGTGTCCCACATCCCTATGAGCAGCTGGCAAATGTCTGAGAGTGCCCTGGGCAGGTAAGGAAATTGCAAAAGCATCGTGATCAGATACCATAAGTCCTGGGAACCCTGAGACATTTTCCAAATGCCCTGGAGATCCTGGGGCATGGGAATATGTCTCCACTTTCACAGGGGTTAATCGTCTGAGGGTCCCCTGAGAAGACACATTCCCCCGAACAAACCAAGAATATCCTGGAGTCCCTTGTGTGGACTTGGAAATTACTATAGACTCTTGTGCAGATGGGATATGTCCCACGGCACCTTGGGCAGAGTCTACAGATGCTATACTCTCTTTTGAGGATGAGGGACTTCTCTGATGCCATTTTACAGATGGTATCAACTTTAGGGCCCCTGAGCCATATTGAGACAACTCCGAACATCGATAAACTTGTGGCAAATGCGAAGGAGTCTCCTGAGACAAGGCTGAGAGGCCCAGAGGCTCTGGACTCTCTGGTAAGGGTCCAACAGGCATGAAGCCTGAAGGAGAAAGTTCCTGAGCTGCTTGTGCAGATGGCAAACCTCCTAGCAACCATTGTTCAGAATGGGTAGCTCTTGCTTTGCTTGGGAAAGATAACAAAGGTCCTAAAGCCCCTTGGGTAGAGGGCAAAGTAGCACCCTCAGTAGGTGTGGAAAGATCCAGAGATCTTTGCTGCATTTGCATAGGCCTCTGTAAAGACACCTCAGGTGAGCATGAAGAAGTTTGGAGAGGCCCCTGAACATGGGAGACAAGTCCTAAAATCCCTCGTTCCGATGAGGAGACTCTCACATCTCCTGGGAGGTGGGGGAAATGTCCTGAATCACTTAGTGAAGATGGAAGACATTGCCTGGTCCCTTGGGCAGATGGCAAGAATTCTAATGTGCCCTGGGAAGATGGTAAAGAACATAGAGCTCCTGGGGCAGATGGTGAACATCCTAGAGACACTTGGACAGATGGTGAAGTTGTGATATGGCCCTGCTTAGGTGTGGATGGTACTGGAGCCCCTGGTTGGGACTGCAATCGTTCTGCAGCAAAAAGGCAGGAGGCAGAAGGATCGCTAGATATTTTGGAAGATTTGGAACATGTCAGATCCTCTTGTGCTAATGGCACAAATCCTAGAGTTCTTTGTATAGATGTGGACTTTCCCTCAGACCCTGGGGCAGATAGGGAAAGTTTCATGGTACCTAGGTCAGATTTGGAAAGTGACGAAGCCCTTTGGGCATGGGGCAATTTTTCTGGAGCCTTTGACCGAGGCAGAGGATGTCTCTGAAGCTCTGGGTCAGATGGTGAATGTTGTAGACCCTTTGGGACACACAGAGAAGGCCCTCAAGTCTCTTGGTGAGATACAGAATGGCCAAGAGGCCCTTGGATAGATTGGCAAGGCCTGACAGTCTTTTGATCAGACTTGGGACACTCCAGGTCCTTTTGGACAGAAATACAAGGTGTCGTACTCACCTGAGGAGAACTTGTAGCTACTGGTGGTTTTTTTGGAGCATGAGAAAATGCACATACCTTTTTGTAGAAGGGAGAAGGTTGAAACTTTCTTCCTCAGAAGAGGAAGTTCTGGAGTCCTCTTGGTCATAAGGATCATCTCTCGACCTCTTTTTTGGTAGAAAGGGGATGACCAGGGTCCACTTGAGCAGAGGGAGAATTTCTAATATTTCCTTCCTGAGAAGGGATCCTCACAAAACCCTCTCGTGGAGATGGGGAAGATGGTAAATCACCTAGTTGAGGTGTGATAGATCCTGGGGCCTCTTTCTCAGATGGGGAAGGCACTAATGTGTCTAGTACACATAAGTGTTCCTTACCTGTGGCTTCAGAATGAGGGGAAGATACTAGAACTTCCTGTGTAGGTGTTGTCTCTTCTAGAGCATCATGGGTGGCTGTGGGAGGTCTAAGGGCCTCAGGGGCAGGTAAGGAATTTACCAGAGCCACTTGTGTATATGTGGAATTTCCTGGATCATTTGGTTCAGGGAGAGAAGGCGATATAGCCTTTTGTATAGAGTTGTCAGGTTCCAGAGCTAGCTGGACAGGCAAAATAGGTTTCAAGGCCCCTTGGGGAGATAAGGTGGAATTCAGAGCCTTTGGGGTATTTGTTGAATGTTCTGGAGACCCTTGTGGGCGTGTGGAAGGACTAACAGTCCTTTGTGCAGATGGCAAAGTTTCTGTAGCCTCTTGTGTATTTGTAGCAAATTGCTGATGCTCTTGGGGAGCTGGGAAACTTCCCAGAGCCTCCTGGGAAGTGCATGGATATCCTGTGGGCGCTTGTGTGCAGGTGGAATCCAAGGAATCCCCTTTTCTAGATGTGAACATGGCTACAGACTCTTGTGTAGGCTCCTGGGAAGTGCATGGATATCCTGTGGGTGCTTGTGTGCAGGTGGAATCCAAGGAATCCCCTTTTCTAGATGTGAACATGGCTACAGACTGTTGTGTAGGCGTGTCACATCCCACAGCCTCCCGATGACCTAGGGTTGGATCCACAACTCTGAGAACAGATGGACTATGTCCTGGAACATTTTTTGTAGATGTGTCACATCCCAGAGCCATTTCTGAGGATGCGGGTGTCCCCTGTCCCACAGTCCCTTTATCAGATAGGGTAGAACTCAGAGAGTGTTGGACAGGTGGGGAATGTGCTGGTATCCCTGGTGTGTATGCAGAAGTTCCAAGATCCTCTCCTACATATGTGGAAAGGTCTAGAGACCCCTGAGGATGCAGAGAAGCCTGCCTCTTCTCCACATCCTGGGCAGATGTGGAACTTGCATGGCTCACAGGGAGCATCTTGGAATATGTGTGCCTATTTTGGGCCAGATGACGAGTCAGGAGGGCCTTTTTGGCTGGCAGGGAATATTTGAAGCCCTCTTGGTCTGACAGGGACACTGTGGAGTCCCCTTGTTTAGAGGGGGATCTCTCCATCTCCTTTTGCTACAGTGGGAAGGTGCAAGGTCCCTTTTCATAGCAGGATTAGGTTTGAATCTCCATTTGCGAGAGACAATAGGTCTTTGACCCTCTGCTGTAGATGTGGACAATCCTGGAATCCCCTCGACAGACACAGAAGAACTCTGAGGCGCTGGGGAAGGCTGCAAAGGCACTAGAGCGCCCTGTGTGTGTTGAGAAGGCCCAAGAGTCCCTTGGGCAGACTCGGGAGTTTCTACAACATCTTGTGGATACGTGGAACTCTCTGGGGCCCCTTCCAGCGATGGCAATGTTCCTAGACCCTCCGCTATAGGTGTGGATACTTTTGTTTCTGCCTGGGCAGGTAGGAGCGGTGTCAGGCTCACTTGGGGTATAGGGGTTGGGCTTAGCCCCTTTGGGACTGTTAGAGAAGAGCTGAGCCCATTTGTTGATGGTGGAGGACTT
This sequence comes from Phodopus roborovskii, assembly GCF_943737965.1. NCBI lineage: Eukaryota > Metazoa > Chordata > Mammalia > Rodentia > Cricetidae > Phodopus > Phodopus roborovskii. The sequence continues at coordinate 6,572 of NW_026127068.1, read as the reverse complement.
GTAAAGCCCTCTTGGTTTAACAGAGAAGTTATGAAATTCCCTTGGACAGAGAAGGCAGGACTCAAGCTCACTTCAGCAGAATTGCATTGCTTAAGGCCCTTTGGGGGAGTCGGGGTACATACTTGCCTGTCTTCATGAGAGAAATTAGTACTCCAGCCGCCTTCGGCAGCTGTCAAAGGTGTTAAACTCCTCTGGGGAGAGTTGGTGGGGCTCAAACCATTTTGGGAAAAATGAGGAATCACTGAGCCCCCATTTTGGAGAAGGTTTGGAACCCTCTTTCTCTGATGGGGCCTGTGGGAGGGCCCCTTGGTCAGAAGGGGATCGTCTAAAACTCTTTGGTGGATCAGTGACCCCTAGGCTAGAGGATGGTTTTCTGAAACCCCCTTCTAGAAAAAGAGACATGTTTGATTTTCCTTTCAGAAAGGGTGGGAGGTCTCTGGGATGGCTGGGCAGATGTGGAATGTCCCATAGCCCCTGGATCACATTGGGCTCCTCCCCAGAACCTCCTGGGTAGATAGGGGATAGTCCCTGAGCATCTTGGGAAGAAGTGGAAGATCCCAGAGCTCCTTGGGTGGGTGGGGGAAGGTTGCAGGGGCCCTCGAATATGTGGGGAGATTATCGGTCCACGTTGGTCAGTGGAAGAGTCAGTAGAAGATGGCGCAGGCACTGTGTCATCTGCGTTGAACTTTTCACTGGAGTCTTCAGCACAGTGTCTTGAAGATGTTGCAGGGACTCTGGTGCCCGACTGGTCAAAGTCCATAGGTTGTTCAAACACAGTAGACATATCGAGGCTTCTTTGCACCTTCCCAGGCAAGGGCGCAACAGTTGAGGCCGCTCTTTTTCTGGTGTCAGGCCTCATGTCAGTTGGTCTGTGCTCCCTGCTCAGTGGGTTACTCCTGCACTCAGGAACCTCCGGAAGGACTGGAAGTTTTCCTTTCCTGATCTCTTCCAGCTCCTCCATGGGGTTCAGGGTCTTCTTACTAGTTGAAATCTTTGTCAAAGCTCTAAGACTCTGCTGTCTCACTTCAGCATCAGATTCGGGGGACTTTGAATGTTTTGTCCTTATAAGGCTTTTGGCATCTGAACTTGCGCTGTCAGTTTAATTACCCTTGGAGATGCGAAATCCCATGGGTCTTCGGTGATGGTCAAGTGCTTGCCACACTGGGGTGGGGTGTCATCGTCCCATTCGGGGACCCTGAAGGGGGTCGCAGGCCGGGGAGGCCACTGCTTCCACCGTTGGGGTAGGGGGGACACTGAAGGGTGTCCCAGGCTGGGGGGAGCTGTTGTCTACGTTCAGGGGGTAATGTCCGGGCTGCGGTTCGCTGGCCCGTCGTCTCCTCGCGTTTGGCCATTTAGCCAGCGAGGTAGTTGACAAGAAAAAAGTGAAATGGGATGTCACCCCTCGAAAGGGGCAGCGAATGTACTTGCCGATGGTAACTCGCGGCAAACAGCAGTGAAGCAGTATCCTCTGAGAGAGGCTTTTCTTCCCGAGAACCGTGGACACATCCGGAGGGCATAGCACACAGAACTCGAGTTGCAGTTGGCCTCAGGAATCAAGCAAAGTTCCAGAGGGGCGCTCGGAATGGCTGTCCTCGGGGCTACACGTGCCAGACCCAAGCTGCCTTGCTGCACGGGCCAGACCCGAGCTGCCTCAGTGGCTGTTGTGCATGCAGTAGCAGGGCAAACAGCCAAGCTTTCTGAATGAGGACTCTCTACTCTTGCTTAGGTTCAACAGTGCTAGCTAGTCTGGTGCCCCCTGTCATCGTCCATGACAAGGACTGTTGAAGGGGCAACACGATTGGGAAAGGCTAGGGGTGTTTGAGAGTCTGTGTGCTCTGGTCCCTCTGGCAACACGGTGGGAGCCACTGTCAGGGAGGCCATCAGTGTCTCAGTGAGGTCTGTTGCAGCCTCATAACTGAATGACAAAGGGTGACCCAGACCCTGGGTCCTCAGAGATTGTGGGGGCCAGAAACCACTGCTTATTTTGTACTAGGAAAGAACAAGAAATAGTGTTTGAATAGAACACAGGATGCCTGGAATTGATATTACAAATGTTATTCTGCATTTTAAGGATGGGTTCTCCTTGGACTTCCTAGTATATTTGTGAAGCATGTGAACAGCCTCCTGTATGTTCAAATACATCTCTAGCTTGCTTAATAACACTGCAATGCTATTATTATGCAAGTTGTTTTTCAAACACTTTCATCTGCTTCTGATTCATTTCCGTTTCCAGACAATATAACCCCCTATGGCCTTAAACAATTTGTCTGTCTCGGGTTACATGTTGAATCCTATAACATTTAGATATTTGAATTGCTCTTGGAAGCTCATATAATCCCAATCCCCTTGGAAGTCACTATATGGCTAATGGTTCATATCTGTGGATCTTCATGGGCCATTCACTTTCATTCAAATGATGCAGCTGTGGCATAGTTGTACAGAATAAACTTTGAAACCCTTAGTCAAGTTGGTTCTTTGAAAGGTCACGTTTATACAGCATATCATATACTGTGAGAGTGTAATTTGAGGATATGGTTGAATGCGTTATCTTACTGATATAGAAACATGGTTTTCTTATTGCACATTTTGCCAGTTTCTTTAAAGCAGTTTTTGTTCTTGCTGGATGAAAGGCTTTTATTTTGGGGTTTTATTTGATCCTTGTGAAGGATGTTTCCTTTGGCTGAACAACCAATGAGGGTTGTATCATTCAGGATCATTGGGGCACTTTTCTACTATATACTTAATCCTGTGCCATTGCCTTATTGATTTGAAAACTTCATGACTCCCTTTGTTTAGCCCAATCTATTTAGCTGATTTCATTTTCCTACAATCTGGGATAAAAAGGTGTCTAATTTTATAGCTGTGTTTATCTGCATACTAGGACATATCATAAAGCATATAGCTTTTGCTCATTTATCTGGATATCCTGTTGGTATTTTGAAGTCCTTGGAAACATTGCATTTGCATACCCATACCAGCATAATGTTGCTAGGCATGAAGAACTCAGTGTGAGAGAGATGTTCTTCCGTGATCTGAGTCGTCATCCATTTGCCAGGTCTCAGAGATGGTGCCGACCTCTTAGTGCCACTACTTCTTCTCATGGTAGATCACAACTGATGTGAAGATGTGGAGGAGCAGCAGGTAGTCAACACCCAGACCACCATGCCGGCCTTGGTGAAGTCCTTGTACTTCTTGAATGGCCCAGAGCAATCTTCTGGACTCAGTCATCCAGCATCCTTTTTATTATGGGAGATGCATAGATCATTCAGAAAATGCTCTGCCCATGTCTACATCTTTCCTAACCTTATCCCTGACAAATATTTGCACACTAATCATAATTGGTGATGGCATTGTCTGTCGTTTACATAATCTAAAGAATTAAATAAGTCAGTAATAGCTAACTGTCACAATAAATAGGTGATGTAACATTTTACTTGCAGGGGAGCATGGCCAGACTACAGTCATGAAGGATGTCACCATCCTCAATTGAATCAATGTATCATAAAATGTGATGATATTGCACATTATCTCCACAAGAGGAAGCTTTACAGGTCTCTTCATGGAATGGAGGATTTTTGGTTTACGTAACTTCATACATATTTACATTAACTTGGGTATTAACACAGACTGTCAATTTACACAGACTGTAATTAGATGATCTGTGGCACCAGATTCCAGGTGTCATGGATGACATAATCATTGTTTTATATAGTTAAATAATCACACAATGAGTTAATGTAACATCATCCACTTCAGTAAGGTGGCTCCAAACCAGGCTCTTGAACGATGCTGTCATGATTAATTTAAATATTTTAACTACAAAATTGATATTTAGATGGTCCATAATAATTGCTTCCCACATCGTGGAATCCACTGATCATGGATTATCTAATGTCCTATTTTAATAATCAAATAACATAATCAGATGATGAAATGGTCTGCCATACTCGACACAATTGACTCTCACTGACTCCTACATGATTGTGGGAAACACCCAGGTTCATCCCTAATTTAATCGGCGAGCAGAGTCGTAAAATGTTTAAATGCTGAAATGTCATTTTGTATGCAGGGTTTTTAGAAGATCCTACATATTCTTCTTGGACGGCTGCCTCAAAAGAGATGGACTGCAATCCAATAATCCCTAAGTCTACTCTTACAAATGGATTATCACCATCCTGAAGGAACTTAACAATGACAAACTCACATTTTGATAAATAATTGTGAGTCTTATTATCTTAGTTTCCATAGTATTAATTCTTAGGATTGAGAGAATTCATAAACAGAAGAAAATGAATGTTCTCTGGACAATTAGGTAATCTAGAATTTGGTGACCAGTAAAAGCTGTAGCCAAACTTCCAGAGGTGTGGTTATGACTTGGTTAGGGAAACAAATGCTGTCATTGAACGTTTTAGGAGATAGTTATCTTGGGAGAATGTAATGTCCCCATGACAACACTTTCCCGGCGCTGCTCTCTGGTCCTTGGCCCATAATACCAGGATACAGAATGCAAGCAGGGTTGCCAGGCAACATTTATGATCCAACATTCTGTCACATTTTCTAGTGCCCCCCCACATGCTAAAAGGAGCATACCTAAAGAAGAACTAACCTTACAGCCTCACTGAGTTTCTCCACAAAAAAAAAGCAGGGCTCTTTATTTGGGTTCTACATATTTACCCGTCTCTCAAGCTACAACATGCCTATAGTCACATAAGCATGAAAACTAAAGCATCATAATGTCATTCAAATACAATGATGAGTATTTTAAACCATTTTCCAATGCTTCAATTTTCTATTTCCTCGAATGGATACAATTAATCGCCTCTACCATAAACCTTTTCTCTTTTTGAAAATAAAATAATCCCTCTTCATTCTTTGCCCTTTAGAGGAGCTGATCCCATGGTTTCTCGGCATTGTTTAGATTTGCATTGTTCTAGAACAGCCAGGGCTAGGGGCCAGGTCCAGTGCCAAAATTAAATTGATAATAAATTAAATTGATAACAAATTAGTAGACATTCTATATTAACACTGATGAAATGGCACCAAATTCCTAAACATAACGCTGATGTAAAGAACTCTTTATATAGCTAAATGATGAAGCAATGAGATGATGTTACATCAACTCCCAAAATCTGACTCCAAAAGGGACTTATGGTCCATAACATTACCTGTATTTTAAATTCATTAATTAAGTGATGAATTATCATTTAATTTCCTAGTTTAACAGTTAAGGTAGTAAGTGTAGTATTAGATGATGTGATGGTCTGGCACGATGGACCCCCAAGGGAGGCTCAAATCTCCAGTGATCACTGAATATATAATGACAGATTTTCATAATTAAATGAATAAACTTTAAACCAGTGAATGGTGTTTTATGCGTGAAGCCTAAATGATTGCTCAATACTGAAGGGTCATTGCATTCTTAATCATAGATATGAACCAAAATGAATGAATAAAGAGATAATTTCTCATAATTAACCCTAGGAGAGATAACATATCGATATCAACATTGATTTAAAGGAAGAGAAAGAAAGAAAGAAAGAAAGAAAGAAAGAAATCAAAATAGACAATTAAAAACCAACAAGGTGGATCCAGACTCCACTCTTCCTGGAGTAGAAAAAGACAGATTTGTATAATGAATTATTCAGATAGTTAGATGGGCTGTCACACTTGAGTCACACAAGGTGGCACCAAACTTCAGGGATCTCAGATTATATAATGAAAGAATTTAATAATTACATCTTTAAATATGTAAGCCATTGACCTTATTTGCATCTTCAAATCCAGGGCAGAATTGACAGATATGGAAATGTATGCTGTCATCAAGGATTATTCAAATGCCATAAGTTAATCGTCAGATAATCATACTGTCTTGCATGATGAATTCTGTTGGCCTGACATCCTCAGCAGCACCTGAATCTCTGTTGTGGTGCTACAGGATATGAGATAATGGGGCACATTACTGGCTTAGAAGTAGGAAGCAAGATGTTGCTATCAGCTGAAAAGATGGTTGCAGCTGGGGCATAACCAGCATATCTGAGAGAGAGAGATGTTCTTCCGTGTTCTGAGTCGTCATCCTTTTGCCATGTCTCAGAATGGTGCCGACCTCTTAGTGCCACTTCTGTTCTTCTCATGGTAGATCACAACTGATGTGAAGATGTGGAGGAGCAGCAGTGGAATCCAACACCCAGACCACCATGCCGGCCTTGGTGAAGTCCTTGTCTGAATGGCCCAGAGCAATCTTCTGGACTCAGTCATCCAGCATCCCCTTTTATTATGGGAGATGCATAGATCATTTAGAAAATGCTCTGCCCATGTCTACATCTTTCCTAACCTTATCCCTGACAAATATTTGCACACTAATCATAATTGGTGATGGCATTGTCTGTCGTTACATAATCTAAAGAATTAAATAAGTCAGTAATAGCTAACTGTCGATAATAAATAGGTGATGTAACATTTTACTTGCAGGGGAGCATGGCCAGACCATAGCTTGTGAAGGATGCCGCTCATCCTCAATTGAATCAATGTATCATAAAATGTGATGATATTGCACATTATCTCCACAAGAGGAA